>NC_057686.1:14302698-14317201 GCF_014466175.1 Vespula pensylvanica
CTATCGTTCTTCTCGCTTTTATAACAAGTGAAATTCACTATAATGAATCAAACCATCATCGTAATATTGTAGTAGTAAGTGAGATTTTCAACTGGTGCGTATAAAAGAAATACTTTTCTAAAGTGGATTACATTTCATTATATCCTCAAAATAAAGTTTAAAATTATACCTTCGAAACAAGTTCATTGTACCTTCAAAGAATGTTTCTACTTTTCTTCTTTTTTATTTATAGCATGAAATACATGAGCGTTATGATCGTATCCTTAAATATTATTGCAAAATAAAAAACTGAACAAGAAAAAAAGAAAAGTAATGAATTTTATTATATTATATATTCCAAGAGAAAAATTCAATTTCCTAAACGTCAGACGTTAATGCGGAATGAACATAGTAGCTCTAAAGAGTTAATATTACGTCCTGATAACGATGCTTTTAATCATTCTTCTTTCAAAGAATAAACGTTAATTCAAACGAACCGATCGATAATGAACGAGACGATGGAAAAGACGTGAATGTACTTAAAAAATATTCCAAAATGGAATCTTGTTACGTAAATGCTATGCCCTATTACTTTTTTTTCCCCTCTCAACACTATTGTCATCATCCTCATTATTATCGCCATTGAACTTCATTATGGAAAAAGCATGGAATTCGATCTTGATGGAAAAATGTTTATGAAGTATCGCAAAGAAAATAAGAGTGTCTTTCTATTTTCGGTTGCAATAGTATCCGATTTATTTATTTTTTTTTTCCTGTTATTTTACTATCCTTTTATCGGTGAAATATCTCGACTGGCTGATTCTAACAGAAAAAAATACACCTACATACAAACATACACACAGACACACACAGAAGAAAAAAGAACAAAAAACACCTTGGATTTTACCACAGATTTTCGTATCCATTGAAAAAGTTCGTGTGATCGTATTGTTGAACTCATAGTGAGGGAGAAAGAGAGAGAGAGAGAGAGAGAGAGAGAGAAATAAAGGGTGAACACGCGTAGCGCGTACTACATTTCAGTAAAAGGAAATCCGTATTAGTGTGTAAACCTAATAGAATTTGCAACTCGACACTGAAATTTGCGTTTAGTCAAGCGACCTTTCTCTTTCAATATTTTATCGAGATTACAAATCCAATATTCGTTTTATCCTTCGATAAAACGAAAATCGAAATTATATGAATAAAAAAAGTTCTAAGCTTATCATTGTTGATAATTCTTTGGAAATGATAAGAATCAAAATATATTTGATGTATACGTGTGAGTATAGCATACAATGACAAAGTGCTATAACTATATATATATATATACATACATACATATATATATGTATATACAGATACATACATACATACATATATTTCTGTGTGTGTGTGCGTGTAGAGAGAGAGAGAGAGAGAGAGAGAGAGAGGGAGAGAGAGGGAGAAATATACAAGTAGAGAGAAGTTAAAGCTTGTGTATGTACGAGCTTTAAATCCGTGCACAGGGTAAACGTACTTACGAAGTATTTGTTTACGACCTAAAACCCCTGGGAGACAAGTGTCCACGCGAGAGGGTAGTAGAATCCAGCAGCAGCACAACGCGGCTTTGCCAGAGATAAGCGTGCCACGCTGTAAATTCCATCACTATATCGTTAAACATATATATAAATATATATATACATATATATATATATTATACACATATATATATGTAGATATATATGTATGTATATATATATATGGAACTGCATAAAGTAAGAGGCATCCGAATTTAACGCTTCCATTTGTACGTCATTTTCTCTCGTCGTTTCTTCATTCCATCTTTCTCTCTCTCTCTCTCTCTCTCTCTCTCTCTCTCTCTCTTCATCCCTTACTCTTTCTCGCGAAGAAAGACGGAAATCTACCTGCGGCCAGCTTTTAAAAGCAACCTCAGAAAGACAGATAGATGGATGAATAGAAAAGGAAAAAGAAAGAGGAAACCAGTTTCTCTCTTTTCCTCAAGAGTGGTTTATAAAGGAATTCAAATCTTCACAAAACGAAAGGATTCGAATGAGTTCGAAGGCCGCGAGCAAAAGTGGAAAAAAGATGCCA
The DNA here is from genome assembly GCF_014466175.1 of Vespula pensylvanica. NCBI lineage: Eukaryota > Metazoa > Arthropoda > Insecta > Hymenoptera > Vespidae > Vespula > Vespula pensylvanica. The sequence continues at coordinate 14,304,769 of NC_057686.1, forward strand.
ACATGAGAGAAGGTAAGAGCCAAAATTCCTTCTCCAATGCAATGTAATACTGCGCTGTGCTATGCTATGCTACGCTATGCACAAGAGCCAAAGGCGGTTTTGTGAGAATCGATTTTACAAGAGGTATTCGTTCGTTTTGCCTTAGGTAATTTTTGAATGGATATATTTAAAGAATAAAAGAAGCTTCACAGAGAGAGAGAGAGAGAGAAAGAGAGAGAGAGAGAGAGAGAGAGAGAAAGAGAGAGAGGGAGAGCGAAAGAGAAAGAGAAAGAGAGAGAGACAGAAAGAATTCAAATCGAATCCTTTCGTTCGAATTTCCGAGAGAATTCCTCTTACGACGGTACAAGTAAGGAAGAGAAGGAAATGATAGGAGAGTGTCAAGTAGGATGGCGACTCGACAACGAACCCATTATATAACAAGTGCAATTGTTGAAATCGCAAGTACTCGACTGTTACATTAGATAGGTCTTTGTCTTCTTATTTTTTCTATCTACTAAGTCATACGTGCGTATACACATAAACATACACGCAAATACATACGTACACCTACATACATGTCAAAAGATGACACACATACATAGATACGTAAAGATACATACATACATTTGAAACTCTTAAAGAACAATCGATTTCGTATTCTCGCGAGTATACGTAACAATATTCGAAGAACGGGAATAGAGAATCGATGCTATTTCTCGATGAAATATGAATTTCGTAGTCGCGTTAGTGCTTCTTCGATGAAGTATATGGATGCACATGGTCACACGTACACATACATACACACGTACACACATATACACGTATACAGACAAACGAACACACAAGATACGTACGTACGTACGTCATCGGTTGACTACAGAGTGACGATCAACAGACTGTGACGAAGGAGAGAGTGGTTGTTGTCGTCTTCGGCGAGGAGTAGGCGCGAATCGATTGTCAAATGCGCAGGGGATCCGTGTGCGAGTGTGACGGCTTGTGTCGGGCAGTGCAGAAACTCAGACCGAAGCACAGCATCAGCAAGATTACCGAACCGATGAGGAGATGGCTGGACCAGGACAATGAGCATTTGCCTGAAACGTACAAACCGTTGACAGGTCATCATCGACTCTAAACCTGTCCTCTCTTTGACCGATGAATTTCTGCTTTGCTGCGGGACTAGTCTCTGTTGTTCCACCGTTCAAATACAACTTGATTCTCTATCTCCATCTGCATTTCTATCTCTATCTCTATCTCTATTTCTATCTCTCTGTCTGTCTCTTATATATGGTTACGTATCATCGTTCTATCCTATCCCATAAGCGATTACGTGCACTTGTCACAACAATACGCTTACCCTAAGGGACACTTCAAGTTCAAGATTTGAGCTTAATCGAGAGAAAGAGAGAGAGAGAGAGAGAGATAGAGAGAAAGAGAAAGGGAGAGATCTCTCACGAGACACCGTCGAGCCAATTATTACGAACGATGCATCATCCTCGGTGATTCAAACGAAATGTTATTCAATTCGATTGAAATTCTAAAAGCACTTGTCGATTCCCCTAAAGAGTCATCGTAATTTAGTTCACGAGCATATTGCGAATATACATATATGTATCTTACGAAAGTTCGTTTATTATTTTTTCCGACGTTAAATAAATCCAGAGTTACGTTTAATTCGGTGAAAAGGAAAGTGTCGTTGGCGTCAATAGTTTTTACGATAGAACGGATAATATTGTAAGAACTTACTGCTTATTGTAGTACGTAGGAAGAGTATCGGAAAATCTTTTTTTGAAAATCGAAGAAAAGAGAGTATCGGAGAATAGGATATACTTAGCGTACAAAACGTGTGAAGATAGAATCGAACTCACGTACATACATATACAGACACGTACAAATACGAATGTGTGTGTGTGTGTGTGTCTGTATGTATGTACATGGCAGTTTTAAATCTATTTCGTTAAGGAAAATGACTTCCCTTTCCCTACAATCTCTCTCTTTCTCTCTCTCCTTCGATTTAAACTTTCTACAAAAATCCTTTTCGACAGATTTTCTTCCAAAGTACATACTGCTACTATTCACGAAAGCAACTTTCAGAAAAGCTTTCAGAAAATCTTCCAGCTATGTCAACATAACGGAACACGAAATATCGTTAAACGTCCATTAAAATTGCTCGAAAATTAAATGGATCACCGAAGTTCGATTTAATAGAAAGTCTGCTTATAATCAAATCGTTGAACGAACCGTAAGAAACGTGACTCGACAAACGTTTCTCTCTTTCTCTCTCTCTCTCTCTCTCTCTCTCTCTCTATCTATCTATCTATCTATCCCTTTTTCTCCTTTTCATTCCTCAATAAATCGCGGAAAAATCTCGGTGATCGAAAACGTTCTCGCGAGAAGTTAATTCCAGGGGCGGTCGCGCGTCGTAACAGTTTCCTGTCGGGTCGATCGGTCGCAGATAAGTTCATTTCTCCTGGAATCCTTGGGGAATTCTTTGGGATAGGGTCGCGACGGAAGCTTCAAATTGATTAACCCTTTCCGGGGAAACGGAAAGAGAATAGAAAGAGAAAGAATATAGAAAAAAGGAATGACTGAAAGAGAACTGAAGACGAGAGCAAATTAGATTAGAATTTTAATTCGATGTTTATTAGTGCTGTCTGTATGCAATAAATTAAAAAAAAATATATATATATATACATGTACATGTATTATAGACAGATATGGAATAGTAAAAAAAAAATAGATAAACAGATAATGAAACAGATATATATATATATATATATATATATATATATATATATATATAGTAATAAAGAAACAAGAGAAACAGATAGCAATAAACGGTTAGGAAGGTTAGTGTTAAGGTCGAACGAATAGCGTAAGTCCGCGAAACAGCCTAGGTTCATAAACTAACACGAAAAGGGGTGAGAGGGCTCGTGCCTGCCTCGAGGATGCAGAAAGTTCTAAGAGAGAGTGAGAGAGAATGAGAGAGAAAGAGAGAGAAACCGACAGTAAGAGCGTCGTTAGTTCCGTGGTTATACGAGGTGCGTAATGATCGTTGCGCGGTCGACCCTTACATCGGCGATTAGCGCCATTCTACGAGAAGGAAATGACGAGCTTGCTTCTACAACGAGAGAGAGAGAGAGAGAGAGAAAGAAAGAAAGAGAGAGAGAGAGAGAGAGAGAGAGAAATAGAGATAGAGAAACAGCTTACTCACCGAGATTGTACACGTTCGCAGTCTTGCCGCAGGACTCACGTACTTCTTGATTGTCCCATCCAATAGGGTACATCACCAAACCACCACATATCATTGCAGCTGTAACATAGAGACATAAGACAGCTGGAATTTCTCTCATTAGTTTTGATATTCTATGCTATAAGATTATACAAACTAGAGAATAAGTAAGGAGGATAGGAAGAAGGAAAAAGAAAATGAGAATAGAAAGAGGAAACGTATGTTGTTTCTGTGCCTCCCTTTGTATGGGTGAACTAACTTTCCACGTAGAGATACCATCGATCTTCCCACTCTCCTTGATAGAAACACGCTTGAAACCGAGAAATTCCAGAAATGTCACGGTTCACCGCTGTAAGGTGGTTGCTCGACGAAGAAGAAGACGACGACGACGACGATGACGACGACGACGACGACGACGACGAGATAAACTCGATTCTGCGGTAGATTATCTCAAGGATAGCAACGTCGATCGAAGGATTACCTCGAGGAACTCGGTTATAAGCGGGACCATTTAACAGGAACGTGGAAAGTTCGATAGGCTTTCGGTAAAAGGATAAATTTCTCGATTTTCCGAGAATTCCAGATTATTGCGTGATCCAATGTGGTTTCTCTTTCGACGATCATTCAAATTAGACAGGGTGTTTCTTAAAAAGTACGAGGATAAATTCGTATCGAGGTAAGACACGATCGAAGAATATTAATGATAGCGAATAAATTGGAAATATTTTATTCGGGCGAAACGCGATATAGATATTCGTAAATCTATTAAATGTTTTTTCCATTATAAATGTATTCGTTAATTTCGTTTGAAACGCCCGGTATATAAACGTACAATTAAATTAAATTGAATAGCTACCTTAGAAGCAACTAAATGTTCTACGTTCCATTACGGTATACTAGCACAAGTCGTAAAGCTATTTACTCTCGATCAGAATCGACGAGAACGATCGAGTAAATTTTGAATGCTATGATACTCTCCTCTCCTTTAGGAGCAAATTGCCGACAAGACGCGAGACGAGTTAATTCGACTATTCCGGCAATTGGAACATGGTACGCGTTAGAATCGAAGTTAGTTGTTAGACGAGACAAGGATTACTCACCGGCTATGAAATGTATGGAACCAAGAAGCCTCGTATGCTTCGGAGTCCTTAGTATATGGGGTAGAAAAGAAGATGCTGCTGCTAGAAGAGTTAAAGCACCGATCACAGCAATCGATACACCGATCCCCATCGTTACCGTGCTAGCTTGCCACCATGCGCTTGGTATATCCCAGAAACTGCAAATTTTATTTTATTTTGAAAGCTCTTATTATGAAATATTCCTTAAACATTTTCAATCTCTCATTCTTAGAGAAGGAACGAAGGGGGTGAGAGGTTGTCAAGAAAATATTCAAAGACTTTCAAATTTAAAAATATTTTCTAAATCGGACGAAGTACTTCAAGTTTTTATATATAGATATGAAAACAATTTTTACGCTCTATAAAGTACGTAAAGAATTTCAAAGAGGGTAGTGTTTAACACGTTAACTGAAAGTACAGGGAAAGTTACTACTCACCGACATTCGATTTTGCAAACTTTATTTCAAACATTTTTAAGATATCTTTTGTAATATCTAGTATGTAACAAATGTATACTTTGTAATATAAAAGTAAAAAGTATGGCAATAAATTCTCATGTATATTTTATTTGTAAAAGGATATTAATTGTGTGTACGATAAAAGATATAAAAAGAAAAAAAGAAGAAAATTTCTTCGTCATTTTTCTTCGAAATTAACTCTTTAAAAGGATATTATTTTATTCCAATGCAAACATTTTTCTGATAGTTACAAAAGATATCTCTGAACGTATGTATGCATGTATTATATGTATATGTGAGTATGCCGTTCACAGCTTCGCTTGGGATACTCCATCCCGTGTTGATAGTCGTCATTGTTTGCCTCCGTTACGTTACGCTCGGGATATCTGTTGCCAGTTACAGAATAATTTATACGTCATCCCTACCGCAATATACCTTACACACTCGTAATTAATTCCAAGTTCGGCTATCAACGAATTGTTGAGAAAGCCGTTCTCGCATTGTTTTGAATGCTATGAAATATACATATATATGATTATTATATTATGACTCAAAAGAATATAGTTTCTTAGCCGAGTTTGAAAATTAATAAAAGGATTTCGAGTTAAATAAAATAACGTGTTCAGTTTAGCAGAACTCTAACGCATAGTTATGTACGTATAATAATAAAGTTATTATTTAAATAACAATACCTCTATACTTAGTATTAAGTAATAAGACGTATGAATGTATATATTTGAAATTGAATGCTTTAACAATGATTAGTATCGTCTCAAAAACTTAACGCTTTTAAAATATTTCATTCTTAATCGAACAAGAAAGTTTCATCTCTTTCAAAAGATTATTTTTATTTCATTTCGATTACTCGACGATTATTTCAATTTATCGTACGACGTATATTTCAAATGGCATTCGTTTTGTTTTCTCTCTTCTTATTTCTTTTACCTCGAAACTAATATCGAACTACAAATGAAACATTTGACAGATTAAATGAAAGTAGATCGATTAATGATGAACAAATATTGATGCATATGCACGATATCGATAGGTAATCATTAATGTGAAGGATTCCTCTCTATCGAATACGCCTGAGGGAAATGCAAGAGTTAAATCAATTGTATCCCTCTGAATTTGTCGGTCTCACAATTATTTATTTTGCATAGAATACTAAGAGACGATATGTTTTTTTAATTTTCTTTCTTTTTTAAACTGTAATCGGCCGTGAACGTTCGTTCAATTTGCATTTTGTCGTGAAATTAATGTTTTATTAGTATGTTTTTTTTACATACCTCTTTCACGGCTAGTACTTTGACATGTTCGTTAGTAACAATTTATTTTCAATAAATGTATTTACGCTCATCGATAAATCCCGTAAAATTACATTTTTATATAGTACACATACGAGAGTATATATTTATACCTACACATATGTGTGTGCGTGTGTGTGCGCGCAATTCAACGCACGCTCAAAAAATATTTCCTCGCTACTCTCAAGGAAAAAAGAAAGGGACAACAAAAAAACAATGATAATCTAAACAAATTCTTCCTCACTTGTATACGATATAAAATGAAAAATAAAAAAAAAACAAGTAATCCTTTTTTCTTCCTTCATTCGTCATACTATCCATAAAACCAGCCAAAAGGCATCCTATAATAAATATACAAATATAAAAAAAAATATATATATAGATTAATGATTAATTATAGGAAATTTCAAACGAACTTGCACTTAACAACATTTCAAAGGGAACGCTTTGTTTTTCCATGCGTCTCGAATTTCTGTATACCTCTCGAATATCTTTCCGCTTTACGTGTACACGCGTTATGTATTTATGTGTACTTACGCACACATACAGGAAGAAATACACGCACGCACGTATACGCGAAAATTCAGAGGAAGAGATTCAGTTTTGGCAAACAATGGGGCGGACGATATTTGCCATTTTCGAGCAGGCACAGTGGTGATACATTCAGGAATTTCTGGTCGCGCTAAACGAGAAGGATGCGGTTCCGGTCGCGGAAACGCGGGTAAATGGGCGGCACGTGTATACACAAACGTACCGCAAACATATATATAGATATATCTATAGGGTCTGTGGAGAAGGCAATGAATGTGAGAATACGCACAATCAATAAATACACAAATGCATACATACGTACCTAGAGTACCGAGCACACTCGTAAACTATCTCAGGAGTAGCGTTAGGTGCTCTGATTCGTGGATAGTTGCAACGCCGAAAGGAACTGAAGTACGCGTCGGCCTTTCCCAGCAGTCGTCCCTGAAAAGTGTAGACATAAATCTAAACAGACGTTGGTGTGCGCTTACCGTTCGCTATTTTAAGGTCGTATGTACCAGAAAAAGGTCTGCCTCGCGCTTCACGCACCGATCTTATGCGGCCGTGTTTTACGAGGCGATTCTGTGGAAAAATATGACGGGAAACCTTTGCTGGAATTTCATCTTAGAGAGGAATATAAAATGTATAGAGTATTTCAAAGGGAGGAAATACTAATGACGTATAAATTCAATTTCAAGCCCTTTAAAAAAATGTCTTTAACGATAATGAGTTCATGAACATTGTAATCAATGAATATGAACGAATAAAAAGACAGATCGAGCTTATTAGAAAGAAAATAAATTTATCATTGATGTCAAAGATGTCGTTGATTTCATTTTACATAAAAAACAACAAGTGAGTTAACGAGTTGTAATGAAACGAGGAATCAATACATACGTATGTACATGTGTGTGTATATATACACATCATACATACATACATACATACATATCATATATATATATATATATATATATATATATATATATATGAAAGAGAAAACCAAAACGTTTCGAAAGAAGCTTCATTAAACATGAGCTTGATTAATAGATACATAAACGAACGCGTGATTAAATTCGTATCCATTTAATTTTTCCGCGTTTACTCTGCGTAAAATCGGATTAAAAAAAAAAAAAAAGGAAAAATACAAAAAAATAAGAGAGAAAGAGATAACGATCAGAGAACGGTTTCTAAATATTATCGCTGCGTTGAATGCGTTCATTTTTCAACGTTCTCGTTATTTCGCATTTCGCATTACGCTGTATATCGACCAACCCGCTAAAGTATTTTCATAAGTAACTAAGTACGTAAATAAGTAAGTAAGTATGAGGAAAAATTTGCATGCAAACGACGAAAGAGGGAGAATATTCTCCGAGTAAAACGGTCACACGCCGTCATTTTTTATTTAAGAAAAAATATAAAAGTAAAAAGAAATAATCTACTTACAGAAATCCGTGTAAAGAATTTCATCGAGTCGCGAAATACCCTTTTCGATCAGCGATAAATCGAATTTCGCACTGTGCGAATTTTACGACTTTTGTAACTCCTAATTGGCTGAAGTCCTAAAGTTTCGTACATAAATCACGCGATAAAGTCGACGAAAATGCCGACTTTCCCAAACCACATGTCTTTCTAAATCGAAATTGTTGCTGGAAGGGCTGTTAATCTAATTACTTGCATATGATTTCGTCTTTCCTTTACTTTGACCGAATAATCGTTAAATTATATATACATTATAATGTAAAAAAAAAAAATAAAAAAATAGCTTTGTGTTACGAGAAGGGTTCAATTAGAATGTACATATTATTTTATTATATATCTGTCCCTCTCTCTCTCTCTATATATATATATATATATATATATATATATATATATATAATTTCTCGTTCGTGCTCCATCATGCTCGACGAAACGTTTAAAACCCTTACCCTTTCTCTCTCTCTCTCTCTCTCTCATGCAGAATTTGTAATGTGGCAATTTCGAGAACCATCGGTATGCTAATAACCGCGTTACCTCGGGCTCGTACGCTCCGCATATTCTTCCAAGGTATCCTTTGCCAGGATACAGCACACTATCTTGGCGTTATCTCGAGCAAAAACGCGCGGCGACTTCGAAACTACAACGGCGCCAGGTTTCGGTCGATTAAGAATCCTAATCAGGCAGCGTCTCCTTGAGAGGAGGCTCGAAAAAGAAAAAAGAAGAAAAGAAAAGGAAAAGGATAAAAGGAAAACGAAAGGAGGAGACAAAAAAGGAAAAAGAAAACTTTGCGAGTTCGTATAAATCACGGTAGAGAAAAAGGATGGCAAAAAATCGTAGGACTTTACATACATATGCAAGATGTATGGTACATCATTTCTTAAAAATTTATGGATATTATCCTCTCTCCTTGGATCCTCCTTATATATAGCTTCTAATCCTTTATAGTTTGATCTTTTAAAGATAGAGATATTTATTCAGGAAATCTACGTATTTTTTAACATTTTATCTTTATTATTATCAAATAAAAATAATCTTCTCATACGTCAAAGTACTAAATTAAATATTTAACGTCGTTCTCTATCACAAATTCGTATTATTTCTCTTGAAAGATTACCCCTAAAGTAATTCCTACATTGTCGTGAAAAATAATGGGGGAAAAAAGCTTATTCGAAAGTAATCACTCTGCGGTGTTTGAAACTCTTGACTAGGGAGATTTTGTGAATGTGTATATGTAGGTGTAGGTCCGAGGAGAGATAAAAAAGAGGTAAATTCGCAGTTGGCCGACATATTTGCGAATAAAAAGGTAGGATAACGCGTTTGGAGATTCCTGTTTTCTTATGCAAATGTAACGCAGCGGTGGTTCTGCACGCTTTGATCCTGTATGCGTAAAATTTTGTTCGCTTCTATCTTCTATCTATTTCTTTCTTTCTCTCTCTCTCTCTCTCTCCCTCTCTCTCTCTCTCTCTCTCTCTCTCTCTCTCTCTCTCTCTCTCTCTCTCTCTCTTTACTCATACATACTCACTTACTCGCAACCGTTTTGTAACGAGACGACGCCGATGAATATAACATTAAATATCCATTGTTTCGTCAGAGTACGCCCGCTTCAGTGCGACATTACGCAGATAATAAAGTTCGAATCCGCTAATACTCGAATATTGACTCGGTAGACCGCGTTCGCTCGGTGGTAATTCCCAACAAAGGAATACCTACTACCGACTAATTTATTGAAATATACCGACGTTCCTATAATCCGATTACGTCATGTAATTACGAGACCAAAATCAAGTATTAACCGCGGTGGCCCTTAACTGTCACATACAATCCTACGATTCGTAACTATTATATTAAGCGTTTGTGTGCGTGTGTATGTATATATATAAATATATATTAGATATATATGTATATATACCACATACACACACACACACACACACTCGTACACACCTGCATAAGTTAAAAATAAAATATATTCGAAATCTGTTACTTCTTCTACTTAATCTATTATTGTATCAGGTTCGTTTATTATTTTTTCACGTGTTACCCTTTAGTCTTATTTCGGTTTGCAACGCTATTTTGTCGAAAACCGAATATAATAAATCAATCTAACTCTCCCTCTCTCTCTCACCCTCTTTTTTCTTTTACTATTTTATTTTCTTTTATTTCTTTTGTCTATCATTCTCACACGTACGCATAGATATCGATCGACTCTCTCTCTCTCTCTCTCTCTCTCTCTCTTTTTCTCTCCCTCTTCCTCGCCATATCCTTCCATCTTCGCGAGAAAAGACAGGAGGGAACAAAAAAAAAAAAGAAAAACAAAGAAAAATAGAAAAATAACACGGAGAAAAAAAAAACAAAAAAGAAAAACTGCGAGTACTATACTTTTGCTCGGCGATAAGTCTCTCCTTTCTTCTCCTTTCGTTGCAAAAGCCCGATATTTATGTGTGTTAGTGTATGTCGCAGAAGAAGGCGTCTCTAGCAAAAGGAAACGAGTGTAGAGAAGCCGAGAAGAGGAAAGGAAAAGAAGAAGGAGAGAAATACCGTAAGGAGGGTGGGTCTATGAGACGAACATTTCTCAACGGAGATCGGCCAATTGCTCGGACGTATCGCGCTTTTCCGCGAAGCAACGAAGCAACGGCCGGATATCCGTCGCGGCTAGAAACGTCATCCGTATCGTCGTATAAAAAAGGTACGAGTAAAGTTCTACGTCGGGGCAACCGCTCGAAGCAACCCCTACTTTTCTCTATCTCTCTCTCCACTCCCCCCCTCTCTCTCTCTCTCTCTCTCTTTTTCTGTGTTACACTACTTACGGACGTAAACCGATCGTACGGCAAAGACGGATTTATGTGCTACTAGGAAAAGGATACATGTGTACGATGTTCTACGTTACACCGCCATCATTTTTCTATTTCCCTCTTTTTCTTTTCTTCGTTCGTTCATTCGTTCGTTCGTTCGTTCGTTCGTTCGTTCGTTCGTTCATTCGTTCGTTCGTTCGTTTATTCGTCGAAGAAAAAAAAAAGTTACCTATCTAGGTAATATAGAAATATAAACGTGAAAATTATTTAAAAGAAATAATATTTATATCATACATTATATCGCCATTGTCAGACCATCGACACAAAATAATTTCAATTTCTATAATATATCATTTTTAATAGTTAATTGAAAGGGGACATTTTATCGTACTAGCATTTCTAACCGTTCTGCTTTGTGCGGTTTCAAACTCATTCTTTTGCAAAATGTTAACAAAGTGTGCTCGATCAACGGTATCAACGAACATATAATATTCATGCGAACGTGTGATGTATGAATGGAACGTGCATGTTTAATTTCTATGTGTATATACGATGTATCGAAGCACTATTTTGATTTTAACGAATAAAATCGAAATAAAAAGGATGAAAACAAGAATATGTATGGAAATATATATTAAAAAAATAAAAATAAAAAAAAAAAACAGCTCGAAAAGATTTTCGACTAGGATTTCGAACAAGCTTATATAACGTACAGTTTTTCAAATTTCGATTGGAATATCAGTGATCCGTAAATTTCTACGTGGTGTATGATATAGGTTTATACGTGTCTCTACGTCCTTTGATTTGCTTTATATCGTCGATCGTGATTGTTAAGCTGTTTTCATACGAACGTGTTCGTGGAAACGTATCACAGAAATACGTTACGAGCATACACCACAAAACATAGCTACTAAAACGACTAACGTGTAAACTATTTGATGGATAATAGTGGTTTTGTTTGTTTGAAATGATCGCGCGTCTCTATCATAAGTCCATTAACGATTTCATTATCACTAATAAGTAAATTAGTTCGATGGAAATGTTAAATCCGAAACGGATTCGTTATGCATTTCTGCATAAACGATTACATTTTGTGATACCACAAATGATACCAATGAAATTTATGGTAAAATGAAATCGTAAGCACTCCTTCAATTAATACGAACGAATTCTATTGATAAACGATTTTTAAAACGAACATCTATTAAAACATGTATAACGCTTGATGTAAGAAAGATATTTCGATTCGTACTTTCGAAAAGTACGCATAACTTTAGGGGTACATACGTCAGCACAAGTAAGGATCTCGTTCGTTCGATGTGTGTGGTGATATCGACTGTAAAATAAAACTGAAAATATCTACACGATTTGCTCGTATCGCTGAACGTAATATACGTGCTAAACGATATAACAAGGGACTTCGATATATCTGTCTCGTAACGCATCTCGTTCGAACGAAACGAGCCAAGAGTAACAGCGAAATATAAGAATGGGAAAAGAGAGAGAGAGAGAGAGAGAGAGAGAGAGAGAGAGAGAGAGAGAG
>NC_057686.1:14317301-14322945 GCF_014466175.1 Vespula pensylvanica
AGAGAGAGAGAGAGAGAGAGAGAGAGAGAGAGAGAGAGAAAGAGGGAGAGAACAACGATTACAAAATAAAAATAAAATGCAATATCTTCGAAAATGAAGATATCGAGTTATATACCGGATCTTGTGTATGTGTATATATATATATAACATATATATATATATAATATATATATACACATACACACACAATATATATATACATGAAACTACTTTCAAGTAATTACCGACGGAGCACGGTTAGTTAGAAAGAGCGAATTAAAGCCATTCGATTTCAATTTATTGCAGTCCATTAAAAGTTCGAGCTGAAAATTGGTAAATCGCTTAAAGCTTTGACTGTAGAAACCACGGCTCCTTTTTTTTGCTTCCTTTCTTTCTTTCTTTCTTTCTTTTTTCTCCCTTTATTCTTTATTACTGCTCGAAACAACGATTTCGACGAGCGAGCTTGAATTTCTACGTGAACAAGCGCACGTAATTTGTAATTCATAACTAAGAACACACCACGAACGGGAAACGAATTTAAATAATATATCGTGCGTCTGTATATATATATATACACACACACACACACACACACACATCGTATACTTAAATATTACTATTATAAAACGTTATCGCAAGCGTTGAAATGTCGAGTTATTTGCAAAGTAATTAAATCAAATTTAAAGAAACGAGAAAAAGAGAGAGAGAGAGAGAGAGAGAGAGAGAGAAAGAGAGAATAACAAATATTATATATCATTTAGATTGATAATTTGTTCGAATTTATAACTAAATTATTATCGGTATTATAATAGAAATGGGAAATAAAAAAAAAGAATGAAGAAGAAAGAAAGAAGGAAATTTTTCCTCGAATGAAACGTATCGTTCGACGGGAGAAACTCTTGCAAATAAACAAGTTCTTGGGTCGAGAGAAAAGAAAAAGCACACTGTGCTGAGAGTTGATTTTCTTAAGAAAACATTAGTAAGGAAAGGTGGATGCTGTTCTCCTTCCTCGTCTTTTTCCACGTGGAAGCTACGTGAAGAAGATGAAAAGAAGCTAATTTAGCGTTGATTCTCCGTTACGATCGAAGATGAGATAAACGAAAAAAATTGAGAGAAAAGGAAAACGAAGGAAATGGGGATAAATGGAAAATAACGAAAAAAAAAAACAAAAGGAACAAGAAGACACAGAGAGAGAGAGAGAGAGAGAGAGAGAGAGAGAGAGAGAGAGAGAGAGAGAGAGAGAGAGAGAGAGAGAGAGAGAGAGAGAGAGAGAGAGAGAGAACAAGGACATAACTTTTAATAATTTTGATTATAGAAAAAAGCAACGAGATGTAATGAAAAAATAAAAAAAAGAAAATAATAAAAAAAAAAAAGAGAGAGATAAATAGAAATGGTGATCGGGCTAGTGAATGTCGCTTACCTGTATCCAATAAGGCAAATAAAAGCCAGAACACGCTAGGATCGATGCCACAGTGGACAGAGTAGCCCACAGCACGCACAGCACTGTCATCTCATCGGTTTGAAAGCGTTCGCCTCATTCGCACTACCCTTTCACGTCGTTTCACGAGGTTCCAACGCTGAGACGAACGTCGGAAGCTCGAAAATCGAAGCCCGTACTGTATTCTCCCGCTTTCTTTTTATCCATAAAATATTCTCGTTTGAATAACTTCCGTCAATCAAAAAGATTCGCAATAGAAAACTTTGTATCTTCTGATGATTATTATTTTTTATTAGGATTATTATAATTTTACTACTACTACTATTATTATTATTATTATCTTTCTTTCCTCTATTATATTATTCCTTTCCTCTTCACTTTCTTCGTGTTCTCAGTCTCTCGACGAAATCGAGAAATGCCATAGTATCAATTGAGAAGAAATAATAATCCTTCGGAAATCATTAGATATCAACGAAACTCTTCGATTCGTCTTCTTCGTATTTCTCTATGACCTTGTCCCACTGTCTATTTTCTCGAGGAATATATCAAAATTGTTTGTGTCGTACGTGTTGTATACATACAGAGGAGAGACTAACTAGCGATCGGTTTGCTTGCTTGCTTGGATGACGTTAAAGTCAAAATCGGAGCTTCCCAGCCGAAGAAGCTTTGTCTCTCTCTCTCTCTCTCTCTCTCTCTCTCTCTCTCTCTCTCTCTCTCTCTCTCTCTCTCTCTCTTTCTTCTCCTTCTTTTAGAAAGAAGATGAGAAACACGCTCGAAGCTAATTATAACTTAACGCATGGTCTCGTATACACATCTCTTTATATATTTATACACACGTGTATGTACGAATGCGTACAAACGAACGTGTATACTTCGAAGAACACACGCGTCCCTAAAAAGAAGAAAAAGAAAAGAAGAAGAAGAAGAGAAAAAAGAAATAAAGGAAAAAACAATCGACCGTATTATTTATGACTTTTTCTTCGCGTGTTTTTCTCCCACCGAGTCGAACGCACGAAATTATATTTATGAGAAAATTTCCAATTCGTTTCGACTCGTCCGAAAAAACGAACGACGGTTAAACGTTAGAGTGGACGTTGAACCAGCGAAAAACAAAAAAAAATATCATGCACGAATTTCCTGATACCTCGTATGTGTCTCTATCTAATCCGAAGTTGACGCGCACGATGCCGCGTCGGAACTGCGACTGGACCGTTCTCCTCTTCGTTCTTCATCCCTCTCTATCTCGTTCTCCCTCTCCCCCACCCACCCTCTCTCTCTCTCTCTCTCGCTCTCTGTCTTTCTCGTACTCCTGCTCTGTTTCTCTCCCACCACTAGCATCTCATCGCTCTCTCGCTCACTCCGTTTGCGTCCTCTTCTCTCGAACAGCGTGGTGCCACAGCATCTCGGTTGAACCATCTGGCGAATGTACCAAAATATATATATACATATGTATATATATACATATATATCCATATATATACATATATATATACTTATATACATGTATATACATATGCTATACGTACGTACCTATATATGTATTATATTTCTATATATGTATAATACATATATACATCGAATTACCGGTAGGAGACGCGTGCACGCTTCTCTCCCATTCTCTCTCTCTCTCTCTCTCTATCTCTCTGTGAAGTCGCGCAAGCTCCATGTATATATACATACATTTACTCGTACGTATTTAGCTTTCCAAAAGATAGAGAGAGAAAGAAAAAGAACAAATAGAGAATATACATGAACGAACTAGTATACCTTAAACACCTTGTGAGCCTTGATAAATCATCCAATTAAGACGGACACGATACGATTACGATTGTATATACTTCAACGTTATTTAATTTATGAATTAATTGTATTCAATATTTACCATACAATGACAATCTTTTGTATTATATCAATGAGACGCGAAAATTTTATGGAACTTTTTTATATACTCTAGATTTACCTTTAGCTGATTGTAAACCTATCCATTAAATTCTCCCTCTTCCCTCTTCCTTCTCTCTCTCTCTCTCACACACACACACACACTATTCTTCTTCCATTAAGTACGTTCTCCTGGCGGACAAGAACGCACCTGCACGTGATCACGGCCAAGTACGAGGCTTACCGCTGTATCTAACCCAACGTTGAGGATTCATACCACCCCCTAAACTACCCCCCTTTCTATCACCGCAACCACCGTCACCACCAACATCATCACTACCAACATTACTATTACATACACAAACGGACGCACGCATGCTGTGCGTGCTAGTTGCGTTCTCCTCTCCTAACATCTCATGGTTAGCCAGAAAGTAGTCTGTGGTTTGACCTAGTTAACACCAAAACGTTACTACCTTCGATTCGTCTCTCTTCCTCTTCCTGCTCCTTCTCCTCCTATTTCTCATCCTTCTCCTACCAAGGAAAATGTCAACAGCATCGACGAGCTTGCCATTGCACCAATTGGTTTCCGTGTTTAACCGACACAGTCACTGATTCCTGCTTAATCGCTTCGACGTGAACTATAATGTCAAATTGACTCTGGCCGACACATTCTACGGTTCAGTTATTTTCTTATAGAATCTTATATATTACGGGAGAATTTTAATTTTATAAAAAATCTAAAATTTAAATCGATTTTAATTGGATCGTTCCAATATAAAATAAATAAATATAAGTATTTCATTCCTTAACGGATATCTTTATCTTTCTATTAAATCAATCTTTAATTGGCGTTTAAATAAAAATTATATATAATGTGATAATTATATAATATTATTTGTATTAATATATTATACCATACTGTAGTATAATTTATACTTAATAAAAAATATATATAAATAGATATGTAAAAAAATGTATAACTAAGTTAATGAACCTTTAAGGAAACAAATTTTTATCCTAATTTCAATCAAGATAAAAATTTCCATACTTTCCAATAGCTTTGTTCAGTGGTTAATAACCAAGTAATTATCTGTCAATGCCACACAATGACAATTTGTAATAAAATTTTTTTCTTTCAAGAAAATGAAAAAACTACAATCTATTTTGAAATACATGAAGAAAAAGGACCCGTGGAAAACTAGCGAGAACGTCATAACATCTCTATGGAGTATTTACGTTATTACGTGATACTACTTTGCCTGGTAATTTTACGTCGCTACTCATTCGCGTTACATCCTTTTTCTCTCTCTCTCTCTCTCTCTCTCTCTTTCTTTCTCTCTCTCTTTACCACCCTTTCTCCACGAATTGGAATCACACGAGAAAAGACGCATGATAGCACATTCGCGTGCACGGGCTCCCTCGTCATAATTTTCTCATTCGCAACGACGATAATGCTGCTCTCCCGAAAACGGGCGAAACACGTGATGTCTCTGGAGATCAACGTATGTTGGTCTCGAAAAAAGAAACGTCTCGTTCGTCTTCTTAGGAATGAGGGAGAGGAAATTTCGGAGATAAAAATTAAAAGCTTTCTTAAAGCGAACATGTTGGGATCTATAAAAAAGAAAGTGAAAAAAAATGTAAAAAAAAAATCTTTTTCTTACGCAGAAAAAGAAAGACAGAAAAACGGAGAGAGAAACAGGGGAGGACAATTTTTTACTTCTATCAAAATTAGAAAAAAAAAATCGTTAATATTAATAGAGATAATATTGTTAAAGATACATAAACAATATAAAAATTGTATTATTTTCTTTCATTTAAAAAAGCAGATAGAACTTTTCTATAAACCTATTATTATCTAAAATATCGACAAAGAAAAAAAAAGAGAGAGAGAAGAAAATGATGATAATAATTCAACAAATCATAATAATTAACAACAATCTCGTAAAACACAAACTAAGAGAGTAAAAAGCAATATCACGGTGGTAAAGTTAGAGGAAGAAGTTATAGAGAGAAATCGGAGGAATGAGTAAAGACAGCAAACCGAAGCGAAGGAAAGCACAGAAGTAAATATTTTCTCTTAGTACGAGGGTTAACTTCCCTTCATATCTTACAAGACGTAAGGCAACGCGTTTCCATGTAAAATATAACCATCGTGGCCTTAATTTTTTAGCTTTGGGTGCCTACAACATTGGGCTATAGATCTCCCGGGTAAATAACAACCCCCCGACATTTCTCCCATCGCTCTTCAGCAAAATTTTTTTCTTCTTTTTTTCTCTCTTTTCCTTGCTTCCCTCCCTCTCTCTCTCTCTCTCTCTCTCTCTCTCTCTCTCTCTCTCTCTTCCTTTCTTT
>NC_057686.1:14323045-14350309 GCF_014466175.1 Vespula pensylvanica
CTCTCTCTCTCTCTCTCTCTCTCTCTCTCTCTCTCTCTCTCTTCCTTTCTTTCATTTCTCTCTCAAGCTCAATTTCATGTGGAACCACTCTCTCACCCTTTTTATCGTTTCTCTCTTTTTGCTATCCTTTCGTTTTGCTTTCTTTCTTTTCGGAAGGACTCGATCACCAACGTCTCGGACATTACGTGATCTTGGAGAAAAGCAAGAAAACGAAGAACGAGTAAAAAAAAGGAGTTCTGAAGGTAAGCTCGATCTCCCTTAAAGCCAAGGGACGAAGCCGTTCGCGGTAGGATTCGAGCCATCGTCACTGCCCTCCGAGTTCCCCACCCCCGTTTGGCACGACTCGAGCGCTCGCATTAGGGAAATGAACTGCTGGTTTTTATGGTCTCTGAGAGCTTCTCGCATAGAGAGAGAAGGAGAGAGAGAGAGAGAGAGAGAGAGAGAGAGAGAGAGAGAGAGAGAAAGAGAGAGAGAGAGAGAGAGAGACGAAGGAAAAAGGCGAGTGGCGAAGGATCGTATAGGAAAAGAGAGAAGGTGAGTATAGAGAAACAGTAAGAGAGAGAGAAAGAGAGAGGGAGAGAGAGAAGAGTAGAGAAAAGCGACGATGCAGAAATGGTACGGTGTAACGTTCTATTTCGTAGAGAACGGAATGAGAAAGTTGCCATTCTGTCGGAGTGGTGTAGGAGAATTACCAACTGGCTCGGTCGTCCTCTGTCTCTATCTCTCTGTATTTCTCTCTCTCTCTTACTAACTGACTTTCCAACCCTTTCCCGTTTCCTTGATAAGGGTGGATAGGGACGCAGGGGTTGTCGCTCGGGATGAACCTGGCAGGGCGGTAAAGTCTAATTTCGGTGTAAATTCCGGAGAGTTTTATTGCCTTGAGTCCGTGGCTTTAGCCTGCCACCCTCGAAATCTCGTTCGGCTAAGCATATATTTATGCGCATACCCGTTTCGAACCTTCCCGACGAACCCGACGTTTGAGATGATAATAAAAAGCGATAATTTTGTGCTACGGACAAAAACAACGTTGATTTATGTAAAAGTATATGTATGTATGTATGTATGTATGTATGTACGTGTACGTGTGTGTGTTAGGAAAGACAAAGGATATCTAACAGTTGAAGATTCAATGTAGCCATTTTTTTTACGGTAATCCGTAATTGTCTGGCGACACCACCAACTGTAATAACCGTAACAATCACAACGATGACGCTCGAGAAAGTCTGTAATGAAAATAACGATAATAATAATCTTGGTTGAGTCTCACCGTCACGTTCTTTCTATGAAAGCAACGAAAGAAAACTATGGTAGAAAATTCTCTCAGCATATCCATCGTCCAAGACCGTAAGACGAGGACAGTCGCTATCATTTCGAACGGATTATGCCGGCAGATTTATTTTTACGAGCGGCCAAATACACTGGCCGATCTCGATCTTCTTCTAGAGACGACGAACCGATAACGGTTTCGCCGATTTACAGAGAACGTCCAATCGATAAAATACTGCTCTCTCTCTCTCTCTCTCTCTCTCTCTCTCTTTCTTTCAGTGAATTCTATGAGATGTAGGGAATGCTATTTTCCATAACGTGCGTTTATGTTCGACTCCATGAGTCTATAGGGCTTTTCGTAACGGACGTTATTCTTTAAAATGGTTTCGCATTTAACTAAATTTTACGGTGTCTTGCAGAAGTTTTCGTCTTTCGTTGTAAACGTTCATCGCCTTGTTACTTTACTTTCGAAAGCGTATAAACGTTTATTTATGAAATATCTTATAGTTGTACTAAATTATAAGATGAAAAATGAAGGAGTAATAACTTATAAATAGACAATAATGACAATGATTGCGACGAAACAGAACGGTTCATCGACGAGCTACCAAGCGATAGAACTTCAACGACAAAAACCGGCGCCAACGTCCGACGCATAGTCTCTTCTATAAGATGAAGTAGCTAAAGTACGTTCGTCGAGATAAGAAACGATTTCACGGAGGTGAACTCGGCGAGATAAGAACTTTACCAAACGACGGTGTAAAATATATCTGTAAAGTGGATGGTCTACGCTTCGGAGTGCGAGATGCAAGCGAATGAAAGTAAATCATTCGTCGAGGTACTCTCAATTCTTAATCGTAAAATTGTAATACCTTTAAAGAGACCACCAAAGGATCTAAGCTTTACTATCAGCTTCGCCGGATTCCACGAGGCAGAAAAACTGGTAATCCTTTCTGTAAGATAAGAAGAATTTTATTAAGGTCTAGATCCTTCCTAGATCAATTCTACCGATCTATCTGAACAATTTCATCAAAATTGTTTTTAAAGATAACTTTTCTTACTGAAAATAATAGTATTCTATAAGAGTCAAAGATCTAAATCATCTTGATCATTGATATGATACAAACATTATCTTAGAATATAAAAATAAACAATTGTAATTTATATTTTTCATGAAAAAGATATAAATGATATTATATCACTCTCTGAACATTATATTAACTTAATATCTCTTTTATATAAAAAATCAAACATAACTTTTTAAATATGGATTTAACATTCAAGTTTGTTCCATGTAACATCTTCATTATTATTAATATAATTATTATTATTATTAATATTATTTTGTTTTTCTATATTGTATCATCATACGATTATTCTCTTACCTGTATCTATTATAAATACAACTTTCATATTCATAAATTCTTATAAAATGTGACACATAGATCAGTTTCCATATGCTACGTAGATTTATATGAAGAATTACAAATTACCTACAAAAAATATCTTTATTATAAAACGCTTTTAAATAAAGTAAATATTTAATGAACCAATGAAAACCTATACTTACTGCAAATTCTCTTGCTTCTAGTATATGGACATATAATGAATTATCAATTTTAATATACTCGACAGAACTTAATGTACAATTTTAATTAATCTACAGTTACCTATTTAAGCAAGTAATTAAAGAAATAAATAATAAATCAAATAAAAAGAATAAATAAGAAGTAAAACAATTTTAGTTAATTAATTCTATTACCATAAATATTATATCAGCTTCCTTACAATTTACTCTACGTTGCTTCTACAATTTCTGCTTCATCCTCTTCCATTATTCGAACTAATCCGATTAATTTCCTTGAACCTATAATATAAGCACTATTAATATTATACTATTAATAAAATTAATAATTTATACACTTTTAATGAACTGAGATTCATTATACGTTTTCACACATTTTATATTTATTACATAAATAACCATAAGCACAATATTATCGTTATTAGAAAGAAAATAAAACAGAAAAATTAAAAAATATGAAAAAAAATACTTGTAATATTTCTTCTTTATGTCTTCTTTCGTCAAATTCAAACAGCACATTAACCTGCACGATGCTTCTTTCGCGATCATCATATCTAACCTTAAAAATACAATATTGATTATAGTTATCATATTGAAATGAATCTTATTAATTAAAAGCTTTCAAAATGAAATATTATATAAAATATTCAATCTATGTCAATATTCGGTTGGATTCAATACTGCGGATTTAATTCGTACTGCGTAACATGCAATATAACGATGTCGAGAGTAACGATTTAATTTCGATTATCGATCGAGATTCGAGTATTGAATCGAGCGCCATGTACGGCTCTCTTTATAACGATCACTTCGTATGGTCTCATCCGTTCGTATTCATTACCACATATTAGTCAGTTATTCGATTCTTTCACGTCAACACTAAGTACTTACTTATCTAATTTTCGAAGGATTTTTTTATATTATTATCTGTATTATAATAAAAATCGTATATATTCGTTAATATATTCGTTATATGTGAATTCGCATTTACGGTTTCCCGCTTTTTTAACGCAACGACAAGCATTTTAATCGAATAAATAGTTTTCCTGAAAGTTCCCTAGAGCAACATCTATAGATCAGTCGGATGCATTTACATACGATGCGATGCACAGCCTCAACAAAGCCGATTGCGACAAATTCTACAGTGAAAACCAAGCTGGTTAATAAATTCGGTGTAAAGGTGAGTTTAATTAAAATAATATATCATCGATAACGTTTAGAATAATCCTTTCATTTTTGTTTTATTTCCTTCCTTTTCGTTACGTTAATTCGAAACAAAAGTACAGGTGTCCTTTCGTCAATGTAAATTCGAATCGTATCGTTCTATAGTCAGGATAATACATGTAAAGACACAACTACATCATCGCATGAGAATTTCTTGATGACTGTCAACGATATTTCAGTTTTCTTCTTTTCATACGTGTGCGTGTGCGTGTGCGTGTGTGTGTGTGTGTGTGTATATATATATATCGTTGATACAGCTCATTATGACTCTCGTAAATAGAATGATCGTTTCCGTTTTACATAAATAACTAATTTTACATAAACATCTAATTTTATTAACCTATTATTAAATTTATATTATTTTGCGAATGAAAAACGTAGCAATACTTTATCGTTCAATATCAATTATTTTGTTCGATCTTTTATACGGATGACGTCAAAAGAAACGTGGCAAGAGTACGAGAAATCAAAAGATACATTTGTCATTGATCGAGGCTGATTCTATTTCCATAAAAGTATCGAACTATAAAACTATCGAGGAGTATCGATCTCGATAACTATCGATCTATTCCCCATATATATCCTTTAGAAGATTACAAAATTACGAAGGCAAATCGATTCATCAAATACGTAAATTCGAAAGGATTTACCATTTTTAATGGTGGACCGAATAAAAATCAAAATAACAATGGGAAACAAATGAGAAGCGTTTTCTCTTTTGATAAAACGTTTCCCTCGAAAAACTTTCTTGCAAAATTTCTTTGCTCTTAAACAATAGCCAAATCTTTTCCGAGCATAATACTACGATTCCGTATCTCCGAGAACGAACGAAGAAAGAAGAAGCAAGCAAGTAAGTAAGCAAGTAACCAAGAAGAACACATACAAAGCCAAACACACAGAGAAAGATGGAGAACGCGAGAGTAGTAGTCTGAGGAAGAAGTTTCGAAAACTTTTCCTTTCTTCTCACACCCTTTCTCATTTTCTGTCTCTTTCCCTCTCTCTTTCCGTCTCTCTTTCTCTCTGTTCTAAGAAATCTGAGAGCCGAGTTTAACGAACGAACTTAACAAATTTTCACTGAAGATCCTTAAAGACTCCATTGGAGTATATAAATCGACGATACTGCACAGGTTAAGCACGGATTTTCACGTTTTAAGACCTCTGTGTTCCCTCTTCTCTCTGTCTCTTTCTCTCTCTCTCTCTCTCTCTCTCTCTCTCTCTCTCTCTCTCTCTCTCTCATATTCTCTGGCGTGGTAATCGCACCGCCATCTTGTTTCGACGATTTAAGCGCGGAGTTTTTGGACGGCAAAGGTGCGCAATGTACGCGCTAAGTAAAAAGAAAGAGATAAAGAGAGTGAGAAAGAGAGAAAGAGAAGGATAGACTAGGATCTCATCCCGATGAGTCCGTTGGATATTTCAGTCTACTAGTCGCGGCAGTGGACGTTAATACGCGTGGCGTAGAAGAGGCCGGTAGAGCGACTACAAACACACGTATTCTGACTATAGATACGTATTCGCTCTCGCTTAAGTGCTTAGTGTGCTCCTCTCTCTTTCTCTCTCTTCTCTCTTTCTCTCGTGGCTCCGCCATATCTATTATTAGTCCTCAGTCATCGGAGTCGGTTCTCTCTTCGTACGGTCGACAACGTTACCGTAGTAGTGTTCGAGATACGCAGAAAAAAGGTGTAAAGAGAATTTTTCTTCTCTTTCTACTTATCCATCTCTCTCTCTCTCTCTCTCTCTCTCTCTTTCTCTTTCTCTTTATCAATCTATCTTTCTTTCTTGTTCTCTCTCTTTCTATCTCTCTCGTCGCTCTCTTCGTTACTCTCAAACTTACGCGCGTACAGACGCAAAGAAACTCTTTCTCTCTCTCTCTCTCTCTCTCTCTCTCTCTCTCTCTCTCTCTCTGGTATTACTTTCTCGCTTCGCCGCATCGTCTTTCTTTTCACGTCGGGCTAATCACGAAGACGGGACAATAGTCGATAGAAGAAACGAACGAGTGAGCGAACACGAGCGAGCGAGCGAGCGAGCGAGCGAGCGAACGAACGAACGACGAGCAAGCGCGCTTCTTTCGACGCCAAGAGTAGCGGCGCGTTCTAGCGACGCGCTTTTGCTAGAAGCGTTGTTCGTTCTCCGAGACGAGGATTTACCTTTGCCGATACTTTCAAGGATCTTCAAAAGGATGATCCTCTCACGTTCTTCACTGTAAGTTTAATCCCCCTCCGTTTTTCATACTCGTCGTCTCCGTCCTTGCTATTTTCTCTCTCTCTCTCTCTCTCTCTCTCTCTCTCTCTCTCTCTCTCTATATCTATATCTATATCTATCTCTTTCTTTTTCTCTTTAGTTTCTATACGTCTGTCTTTTTTTCTCCGTCTTTCTCTCTTTTCCTCCCTTCCTCCCACCCTCTCTTTTTCTGGCTTCGAGACTTTCTATACACAGTACTATATGGCATTGACAAACGTATGAAATCGAACGTCGAACGTCGTCGTCATCATTGTGTCGTCGTCGTTGTGTTGAAAAACCTTCGTCCAATTCGAGAAATCAACGTCAACGCGTGTACGTCTCTCGCTTACGCGCGTCGGTTCATTAACCGTCATTACTGGCGCGAAATTCAAATTGACGCTCGCCTTTACGTTCGAAAAGTAAGAATCGATCGTCGATTTCGTCGAGATTTTCTTTTTTCATAATAAGTATTTTTCTGCTTGCAGTAGAGTAAATATTAGAGTTTGGTAGACGTAGCTCTTTTATTTTGTCAAAGTTTATTCTACGTGCGAACGAAAGATATGATTTCGAAGCACGAATATATATATGTGTATATATATATATATATATTCATTCATTGTTTCATGTGTATTTTGTGAATGTGTATGAGTATGTTACATGATATATATGAACGAATGGCAAATACGTGAGAGATTGCTGTGCGAATTCAAGTAGTCAATAAAAAAGTATTGAGAAATGAAAGGGTATATCAAAACAATAGAAGAGCTACCTAATATCACGTGCTGTTATTGCTTTTTTCGTCCCTTTAAAAACCTACGTAATTGTTCCATATTAACACTTAAATGCCCGGTCACGCGTTAATGCGTGCTTTTATTTATTGCTCTTAAAACTTGATCACATGTTACTATTGTTTCTTTTTATTTTCTTTCTTTCTTGTTTTAATCGTAACAATTTACTTTTTTGATACGTAATAATTTAATTTATTTTGTGCGAATCAGAGTAATTAATTTTTGCAGAGCAATTTCATAAAACGTGCGATATAATCCCAATTGCCGGGAGTTCATCCAATTGTTAAATAAAGTTTTATACGATGAACAATGTACGTTTTGTTATATATTATTTCAGATGAAGGATGCAATTCAGCCGAAAGGAACTAACAGCATAAACAGTACTAAAACTAAACCATCGTTAGAGATTTATCGACCACCAGGTAAATTTGTTATATGTTATTTCACAATGTTACTGTATTCGTCGAATTGATATTAAATTTATCGTAGGTTTATGATCCAAGTTGTTTTTGAAAACTTCATTCATTCGTGATTTTCATAGGTGGAAGAACGGAAGGAACAACGGCGAACGTCACTAATCCACGATTAAACGTACATGCTAAGGAGTTCACTATGAAGCAGAACGATTCGCATCCATCTAAGTGAGTCCGCGTTAGACACAAAGACAGGTCATAGAAGACGTACAAAAGAAATATCTAGGATCGAAGCCTATTTGATAACGACGAATAAATAGGATTTGAAGCCTATTTGACAACGACGAATCGTTATTCTTTTTATCTATTTTAAGATAAAAACAAGTTCGGACGAAAGAACGCGGGCGCGTTCTAATATTTCATTGAAACAGAAAGCGATTTAAAGTTCGTATCGTCGGTGCATACGAAATCGATTAAAATAGTATGAATCGTAATTGATATGTGCTGACCTGGCCATTGATAGTTTTTAATCGAATATGAGGACGCTTGTACGCGCGTAAAAAATGCAGAATATTTCGAATGAAAACTAAAATACTTTCTCTCGAGTGAAACGTTGTGTTACATTTATATTCAACGTGATACATTCGAGTTTTGCCGATCTGAATATCGTTCGATGATTTAATTTAATCATCCTGGTGATATAATGAGTAAGAAAAATAATCATCCGATGGCAATCTACTTACTTAGCTTTTTCTTTTCGATGCACGCGTTATGTAATTGCAAGAATACGAATTAACATATAGTTTGACATTTAAATAGACTGACATTTAAGCGGGCATGTCTGGATCAGGTCTCGGACGAATGCTTCAGAGCGTACCCCGTATTATCTACAGCACAGCAAATCGAGTGGGAACGTTCATCGATACCTCTACGCTCAGCAACAACAGCAACAGCAACAACAACTGCATCATCCTTTGCATCAACAGAGACATTCTCATGGTAGCCATCATTCGAGCTCATCGAGACAGGGACATCCTTTAGAAATGGTTGCTTCCAGCGGAAGTATCTTACACGTGAGCTCGATCAGAATATCATAATTGACAAGTACTCTATAGCGTCTGATCCGAACCAGCTCGATATATTGAAAGATTTAGCAGTAACATGGATTACTAAGGTTATTGTTTTCGCGCGACAGGGTACAAATAGAGTTCACTTTAACGTGGATCAAAACGAAGGCAAATCTAGCACACCAAAAGTAGGAAGACTTACGAAGTCTTTATCCTTCGTGTCCACTTACGGTTTGAAACGTTCGAAAAGTCTGAACGCTGCTGATGCTCTCGCTGCTAAAGCAATTAATATCTCTGATGCCTCGGAATTAGGAAAGTTTCCAGGCCCTGTTCAGGACACCCTTTTAAGAGCCATCGATGGTAAGTGACATCGATGTCTAACTTTAATATTTTAAGAAATATTATCGTTAGAAAGAAGTTTGAAAAAATACTCATAAAATTCTCTCCCATCAGATCCAAATCTATTGAACGCACGGTCGCTTATGGAACTCGTACGACATATATTAGAACGGACCGTTGAAAATCGTCGATATGCGGAACCAGCGGCAAAGATTTGCATTACTATAATAGAGGTATCGATCGATAAATCCATACTTATTTTAATGCGTTCTTGCAATGCTAAATTCATTCCTACTTACGTTTATATTTTGTCATCCAGAAAGAAAGCAAGGAGACCTTCTTGGAATCTCTCTTGAACATATGTCAACAATGGTACCAAGATCGTGCGAGAATACTTCGAGACGAATCAGGTTGTCACCGTTACTCGGCCTTCATGATGTTCCTCAACGAGATGTACTGTCAGGTGTGGAGAATGTATCTTCTACTGAATTGATTTGTGTCTTCTCGTAGCGACTAACTAAACAAAAAAGCAAATCAAATCTGTGTCTCCTGAGTAACTCTTATACAGGTACAAAAAAGCTTCGCATAAAAAACTCGTTGAATTCATAGCATTTATTACCTGCGGCAAGTGATTGTTCCTTGTTTCAATGGCTTACTTACCAACATATTGTGCAACCTTGTTTAACTCGAGAATGTATATGCGCGTAATAGGTATGTATTAAGTTTATCTATGTAATTATATTGCACTGCAGCTGAAACGACGGCAACTTCAACTCAAGACGCAACAAGAAGGAGTACCGCCAGGCCGTGTGCTTCTCACATTACTCTGGAAATGTTGTCAGGATTGTTTGCAACCACCGGTTGTAAATTCTCTCGCTGAGGTAAGAGTTAACAATTCTTTGTATGGAACGAAGGTGATATACAAATGATAGTATTTAGCATTCGAAAAGCGACGTATACGTATAAGATACAAAAAAGTATTTTTTAATTACGTCGAATGAACGCATATCTATGGAATACGCGTAATGAAGAAATATGCACATAACGCGAATATAATTATGTACACATTTGCACTAATATCGTTGCTCACCTTCGTTCAGTTCTTTCCACCTTGACCGAGTAGTAGTGATCTACTTAGCTCAATGACATAACATTATGATCATGATATATTACTGGGAATTCCCCATTCACCATAGACGGATTGTCTCTTCTTCATTCTCACCTGCATCGGCAAGGATCTTGATGCCGAGTTACCTGCACAACTTCAACAACTTCTTGGAAGTCTACGAGACGCTTTCCTAGCCGACGAGACGACTCTTCCATCCGTGAGGAAAACGCTTTTACAATTGATTGAACTCCATGCCGCTCATTGGCAATTACCAGCGCCAGCAGTCGTCTACTATTATCCTGGATCGACTTCCAAATGATCTTTGTTCTTTTTTTTCGATCCATCCATCCATCCATCCATCCATCCATCCATCCATCCATCCATCCATTGGTCTTCACATTTCTTTGTGTGTCCTGCGTTGTCGGCGCTCGAACTCGCGTACGTGCGTTTATTCACGTTTTATTTTTTTCTACTCGATTGAAAAAGTTTTCACGGATTGATTCTTTTAACGGACCATTCGCTCTCTCTCTCTCTCTCTCTCTCTCTCTCTCTCTCTCTCTCTCACACACTCATTTCCTATTCTCTATTTTCTTTTATAAATCACGACAAATGTGTATGCTACATATATATATATATATATATATATATATATATATATATATGTAGAGGTACACGCATACGTATAGCAATCGTGCCATTCGCAAAATAATCCTGTGTTTTCTGATAGGAGCAAAACAATAATCCTCGCTTCGGTGAATCGAAAGGAAGAATGCATTTAAAAGCTTTTTTTCTTTGCTTCCTCCTTTCCTTTATCATTCAATGGACCTCTCTTGTGACATGACTTATATGATGCTTATAACATCAATAGCCGTGATCTCGTTTATATAACGAAGTAAAAGCTCCCCTATCTGTATATTTTTGCATTTCCATGGATTATAAAAAGCTCGGATCAAAGATTCTTCATTGCAACCGTCGACGATACGGAATATTGAATATCGAACGTTGAACAGGATATTAAAAATATTCTTTTCATTATAAAGAATTTTGTTTGCTAAAGATTAATATCAGGAAATTCTTACTTTACTTAAGCAAATCATTCTAAAATAAAAAAGAAAAATAAAGAAAGAGAAAAAAGAAAACAAACAAAATTAAATGAATAACTTAGACATAATATAAGCTAATGAGAAATTCATTATTTATTTACTACTCGAGTGACTTAAAAAAAAAAAAAAAAGAAATCATTGAAGATAACGAATGCAAATAATTTCTTTCATTTTACAACCCGTTATACGATATATTATACGAGTATATTTATTTTACGATAAAACGTTTCTCATAGATTTAGACAAGTAACAAGAGTTATAACGAAAGAAAATAAGAAGCAATGAGGTGCATTGTAATCTTGTAATTGGATTAAGTAAATCAATATTGAATTATATATGCGTATATCTAATATTTTTTCGTTTTACTATCTTGAACGATCGTCCAAAATTTCCTTTACTTCCTGGTTTAAAAGATGCCGTTATTTTGTCGAATATAAGGTGAAAGACCTCGGTCGTATAAATCAGTAAAAATGTATTCAAGGCACGAAGAGACGTATTCCGACTGGAACGTATGGTCTCAACGAGGGAAGTATACTCGATCTCCACCAAATGTAACCGTCTTTGCCGATCCGTGCCAAGGGCGATAAAAATCGACCGGTAGTCGAGTAGGCGCGATCTCTCTTTGTGTGGATTGAGTCATAACATAAGCCTCTGTATATACACGCTTTTATATACTTATATATATGTATAGATACATACGTTGCACCTGTGATTCTCAGGCAAAAGAATGCGATCACCAAATATCTCGTGCGTGTGGTGATTGATTATATACGAATACCTCTTTAATTAAGGAAAAAGAAAAGCAAAAGTTGCTAATGTTACTTTACAAAGTAAGAAAGATTTCACTAGGAATGATACTAATGTCTATTTAAAAAAAAAAAAGTTAGAAAGTATCAGGACGAATTGGACTTGAGTCAAGCCGTACAAACTCCAATTATTTGCTTGATTCTGAAAAATAAGCTTTCTCGTCAAGGTTGTGAGATTATGAACGATTAAAAAGTGACGAGAAAACGATACGGATTATTGCGGAAGAAAACTTGCTTATCCGTCAGACATGCCATTCGATAGGTCTCCTGTTGTTTTGCGCATATATAAATATTTATCTAATGTCATACAACAGGACGAGTTATTCATATAAAAGATTATGAAAATCATCCGGATAACTGCACTACCATTAAATTTCTTGTAAGTAAAGACTATCTTTGGATATATTATGTGATTGAATATATTATGTAAAATGAAAAATATACAATCTCTCAGTTTCACTGATCACACTTAACGTTTCTTTTCTAGCTCTCTGAGAGACTTTTCCATATATTTTAATTTGCAAATAAACTTTCTCGAGCGTTGGGTTAACAGAAAACAGTAAAAATAGAAGAAAATATTGCGATATTGTCTAGACTGTTTCAAGAAGATGACTCATGCGGATCCAGGAGGTAAAGAATATCTCAAAGGCAGTCACGATGAGGGTCGCTCAAATGTTGTTGAGAGAATCCTTCTTCGTTGAAAGGATCAGAAAGAAGAAAAAAAACAAAAAAACAAAGGAGAAGATGAAACGTTGAAACACGAGGCTAGCGAGGATCGTCGTGAAGCGTCGACCTTGAAACGTACTCGAGGCACAGAGAGACTCGGGAGAGGTTTCGCCTTGGGTAATCGGTGCCGCGGACTCAAAAACTAGGCCTGCGCATATGGTGACGTCACGAACGATGCCGCCTCGGTAAAACGTGCCGACTGGAGAAAGGAATCGCTTGCGAGTAAGAAACCTGGTGGGGGTCTGCTTTGGTTAGAGAGGCTTTACGTATAGAACGGGTAGGCTCGTTCGTTCTCGTTGAAAGGAAAGAGAGAAGAAGAATATGAGAAAAGAGAAGGAGAACGACGGTACTCTGGTGGTGGCTGGTAAGAACGAAGCAAGTAGACCGGCGACTTTCACCGTGCAGCTAAGATCGGCTGGTGTCGGTTCGTGGGTTGGTTCTTAACAACTTGGCCACGCTCTTGGCCCAAACCACGTTATAAAAATCCAAGAGAAAAAATTAAGAAATAGAGAAAGAGAGAGAGAAAGAGAAAGAAAGGTTACCGATCTTCGATACTTCTTTTTAAAATCTCATCGTGTTATCTTTATCTTCGTTGTCCTACACACCAAAGTGGAAAAAGACTGATCACTACGGACAAGGATTCTCAAGAACCAGCAAGACTTTTTCCAACTCGATCGACACGCACGTGACGTCCTGCATTTAGCTGTACCCGCATTGTTGGTTTTGCCAACTTTTTGCTTCACGTTTCTATCTTAAAACAACTTGTGAGGTGACTCAATTTAACATTTCGAAACGATTTTCTGGATTTTACGTACAAATGTGTCCTTTTACCTGGTAATCCGGTTTGTGGATCCAAAAGAAGTGAAACAAGGAAAATGGATCGTTCCAATTGTCGCTGAGAGAACGTGAAATCCTCTTCTTTCTTTCTTTTTTTTTTTTGGGTCACATAGAGATCCAACAGATCCTGGTTTCCTTCGTACGAACGAGATATGGCATTGGTTTAGATCCTCCTGAAGAGAAAAGAAGAACAACGATGACAGGGAAACGTCTTTTTTTGGCCCGCTTCTTCAAACGATTGCGTTTGTTTCTCTGGGCTCTCTGGATCGTGTTACTCGTTGAAACCGGTAGGTGCTGGCCGCGCAACGAACTTTCGCTCTTGCCAGAACCAAGCTCGCCATGAGCTCCGTTTTATGGAGCTTTCGTTTCTAAACATTCATACGTTGCTCCATTAACGATGCTCGCGTTACATATTTTTCATTTTTCACACGAGTCACTTGTACTTTGTTTCCTAACGTTACGCTTAAATCTTAATAATTAACGTTGGACCATGTAAGATTTGCGAATTTAAAACAAAAAAATTAATTTTTCATGGAAACGTCTAATTCAAATGTTATAATATCGCTAATCGTTAATCTTGATACCTATAGGAGCGTTTCACAATGATGTGGAAAAACAAAGATACGATGGATGGTACAACAACTTGGCTCATCCGAATTGGGGATCGATCGGCAAGTAAACGTTTATCTAGAGGAACTTTCTCAAGGATCACTTAATTCAGCCTCTAAATTCCATAGGCAGTAGGCTGATAAGAAAGATACCTGCAGCTTATTCGGATGGTGTCTATGCATTGGCTGGCCAAGACAGACCCTCGCCAAGAAAGCTAAGCGATCTCTTTATGCAAGGGGATGAAGGTTTACCCTCCGTTAAAAATCGAACTGCTCTCTTCGCCTTTTTCGGTAAATAAAAACATCCTACAAATGTTTTCCGAGCATAAATTTTAATAAAAGGTCTTTCTTTAAACGACTTTTTCTGAAATATTTGTAGTCGAGTTTGCTCAGAACTATAGTCCGATACATATGAATGAAATACGTAATCCGTAGCCGGAAGCGTATCAGTTTAGGTCCTGTTTAGTAAATCCTGTTATGACTAATCTCGATTGACTTCCAATCTATAACATCAAGATTTAACAACGAGATTTGAATTTTAGTGTATATAACGAAATCATTTCAGGACAACTGGTCACGTCGGAAATAATCATGGCCAGCGAAAGTGGCTGTCCTATAGAGTTCCATCGTATCGACGTGGATAAATGCGATCCGGTTTTCGACAAGGAGTGCCAAGGTAACAAGTACATTCCTTTCCTACGTGCCGATTACGACCGCCAAACTGGACGTAGCCCGAACAGCCCTCGCGAACAGGTAATTTCCTACTTTTCCGTATCCATTTTGAATCGATGACTTTACTATTCTTACTTTGCGTGACTTGAAAGAAAACGATTGTCATCTTTTTTCAATTGAATTTTTTTTTCTTTTTTTTTTTTTCTTTTTACAAAAGATAATTTAATCTACAACGTGCGCACGTTAGACATGACTTCATTACGTTGTATGAAAATAGAGAAACGTGAATGACACGGTTTTCTAAAGTATCGATAGAATTACGTTTATTTTATGGACATTCGTATGAGAGAATGAAACGGATGACACATTGTTTTACGTGCATGACCGATGACGATGACGTAAAAGAGAAATATTGGCTTATAAACAATAACATGAAAAATAGCTCTGAATATGTGAGGTTGCAGATAAATAAAGTAACAAGCTGGATCGATGGTAGCTTCATATACTCCAGTAGCGAGGCATGGGCGAACACGATGCGAGCATTCAAGAACGGAAGTCTCCTCATGGAACCGAGCAGAAAATTTCCCGTGAGAAACACCATGCGCGCTCCACTCTTCAATCATGCCGTTCCGCACGTTATGAGAATGCTCAGTCCAGAACGGCTTTATCGTAAGATTACACCTTGTTCTTGCCGTTTACCTTAAATTTCTCTTACAACATAGCTTGCTCATAATATCGAAATCTCTTTATCTTTTTCTTTTGCAATATCCAGCCGCGAATACGATTCGTATTTGTTCGAAATAATTAAACGCGTTGGCCGATGTATTACTCTTATCGAAACATAAGATCGATCATGATCGTTCATATGTAACAACCAAATTTCGTTAGGTTCATCGTACTCTCATGACTATTTACGCCACAATAATATTTCATAATCCCATTATCGAGTACGATCTATCTACGAGTGCTCTTTTTCTTATCTTGATTTTAATCTGTTACATAGTACTCGGAGATCCAAGAACCAATCAACATCCACCGTTACTCTCATTAGGGATCCTATTCTATCGTTGGCATAACGTTATAGCGAGCCGTGTACAACGAGAATATCCCGACATGTCCGACGAAGAAATCTTTCAGAAGGCACGACGTATAGTTATAGGAACACTACAGGTACGAATCGAGTTTCCATTTTCTCCAAGTATGAGAGATGAATAGGCGATTCAATTAAATTTCTCCCTTGTCCTCTTTATCTTAGAACATCATTTTATACGAATACCTTCCCACGTTGTTGGACGAAGAATTGCCAGCGTATACCGGCTATAAAACTGATCTCCATCCAGGAATAAGTCATATTTTTCAAAGTGCTGCTTTTCGTTTTGGACATACTCTTATACCGCCTGGTATATACAGACGTGACGAAAGATGCGAGTTTCGAAAGACTAACGCGGGTCAAGCCGCGATCAGACTCTGCTCTACTTGGTGGGATTCGAACGTGAGTGTTCGTAATAAATCAAGAAAAAAGAAAAAAAAAAAAAAGAAATGCTTTGTGCAAAGTGTCAAGAAGTTTGTCGACCTCTTAAACTCTTCGATCGTTTCTTTTCAGGAAATTTTAGCGAATAGTACGATAGAAGAATTAATCATGGGAATGAGTTCTCAAATAGCCGAGAAGGAGGACAATCTTCTCGGTACGGATATACGAAACAATCTATTCGGGCCAATGGAATTTTCACGCAGAGATCTCGGTGCTCTTAATATCATGCGTGGTCGCGATAATGGATTACCGGATTACAATACCGCGCGAAAACATTTCAAGTTAACGCCAAGGAAAACATGGAACGAGATTAATCCTGACTTATTCAACAAAAATCCATCTCTACTGCGTACTCTCGTTGAAATCCATTCGAACAATTTAAATAACGTTGATGTTTACGTCGGCGGTATGTTGGAATCCAGTGATGGACCCGGAGAACTTTTTGCTGCGGTTATTAAAGAGCAATTTTTACGCTTGAGGGACTCCGATCGCTTTTGGTTTGAAAATGAAGAATCTGGGTAAGATTGATATTCGCTTGGAATTCAATCGAATTCCGCCGTATTCGAGCGTATACGTAATAAAGTATACCTTTTACATTAAACGTCTACCTTTTACATAGAATTTTTACAAAAAGCGAAATTGAAGATATACGCCGTGTGACATTATGGGACGTGATCACAAACGCAACCAATATTTCGCCGGACACGATTCAAAAACGAGTATTCCTATGGGAGGAAAACGATCCGTGTCCTCAACCTTTCCAATTGAACTCATCCGTACTCGAGCCCTGTTTACCGTTGCAACGATACGACTATTTCGAAGTAAATCACGTGAAATTATTTTTACGAAGTTACTTTTTATAACGCCTAAAAACAAACTTTCGAAATATTATTTTATCGCCGGGAATCATAAATCGTCGTAATGTTGTTTTCATTTTCTCTTTTCTTTTCTTACTTTGCACAGGGTAGCGAGTTCGTCTACATCTATGCCTGCGTTTTCCTCGGATTTTTCCCAATTTTATGCGCTGGAGCCGCTTATGGCTTAGTAAAACTACAGAACCGACGAAGACGTCGTTTACGTATACTTCAAGAAGAAATTCAAAGAAGAAGCGACAACCGAATTTGCGTCGACAAGATGGTCGTTCGCGAATGGCTGCACGCAAATCATCGTCGCTTGGTGAAAGTTCGTTTCGGTCCTGAAGCAGCTTTGCATATCGTCGATCGAAAGGGCGAGAAACTTCGTACGTTCGATTTTAGTGGCGTTAATACAATAACCATAGAAGAGTCTCAGGTACTTTTTTCTCTTTCGTTAACGACTTCTTCTTTCTTATATAATCAATTTTCATCGATTTTTTTTCGCATACGTTAAGAACTTAAGATCTCGTCCAATTGATATCGAACTTCAATAAATATTTAAGGAAAGCGAAAGCGGGCATAGAAAGGCGCTGGTATTGTTACGTATACCGCGTGATTACGACCTTGTCCTTGAACTCGATTCCTTGGCCTCGCGCAGAAAGTTCATTGCGAAATTGGAAGCGTTCCTGTCGTCCCACAAGAAACATTGCACGCTTTTCCAAGTTAACCGCGATGTTATGCTCGCAAAAGCGGAAACTAAAGAACGTCGACAAAAGAAACTCGAACAGGTTGGTAACTACTTGTTCAATTTCAAACGAAATTTATATCTCTTTCTTTACGTTAAACGTTTCTAAAAGATTTGCAATAGTTATGAAAACCAAATGAAATAAAAAAAAAAAAAAAGAAAGCAAAAAATAGAGAGAAATAATTGTATTCGAAAAGAAAAAGAAAAAAGTAAAAACTTTAACAGTTTTTCCGAGAAGCTTACGCGCTGACATTTGGTCTACGACCTGGGGAAAGACGACGACGATCCGAGGATAGCGATACAGGCGAGGTTATTACAGCGATGCGCACATCTCTGTCGAAAAGCGAATTTGCTAGTGCTCTTGGTATGCGTCCTGATGCAGTTTTCGTGAAGAAAATGTTCAATATCGTCGACAAAGACGGCGATGGTCGCATATCCTTTCAAGAATTTCTCGATACCGTGTTGCTCTTTTCTCGTGGCAAAACCGAGGACAAATTGCGTATTATTTTTGACATGTGCGATAAGGACAGCAACGGTGTGATCGATAAAGAGGAATTATCCGAGATGTTAAGATCGCTCGTTGAGATTGCACGTACTACCAGTCTTTCCGATGATCATGTCACCGAACTCATCGATGGAATGTTTCAAGTAATTAAACGTCAATATCTTTTTTTTTTTTCTACGTTTAGGCAATTCAATTTAATTTGGAATGAGTAAAGCCAATTATTTTTTCATAACATAGGACGCTGGTCTTGAAAGAAAGAATTATCTTACTTACAATGATTTCAAGTTAATGATGAAGGAATACAAAGGCGATTTTGTTGCAATTGGATTGGATTGTAAAGGAGCGAAACAAAATTTTCTGGATATGTCGACGAACGTCGCTCGAATGACAAGCTTTCAGATCGATCAGCTGCCACCCGAAGATTCGAAGAATTGGGCCCGCAAACAATGGGACGCGATATCGACTTTTCTCGAAGAAAATAGACAAAATATATTTTATCTTTTCGTGTTTTACGTTATCACTATAGCTCTCTTCGTCGAAAGGTTTATACGTGAGTTTAACAAAAATTTTACTGATTAAGAGATAACATAATGATTAGCTTTGAAACGAACCTTTCTTTTATAGACTATTCATTCATGGCTGAACATACGGATTTGAGACACATTATGGGTGTTGGTATTGCGATAACTCGGGGATCAGCGGCAGCTTTATCATTTTGTTACAGTTTATTACTTCTCACGATGTCTCGTAATCTATTGACCAAATTGAAAGAATTCTCGATCCAACAGTATATTCCACTGGATTCGCACATACAATTTCACAAAATAGCCGCGTGCACGGCTCTCTTTTTTTCCATTTTACATACGGTCGGACACATCGTGAATTTTTATCACGTATCGACGCAACCGATAGCGCATCTCCGCTGCCTCACAAACGAGATCAGTTTTCCAAGCGATGCGAAGCCAACTATTACATTTTGGCTCTTTCAAACGGTGACAGGTTTGTAATGAAAAAAATTATTGAACTTTGAATACTATCCATGCGCATATAATGTAATTAGATTTTATTATCTTTTTCTCTATTCTCTTTTCTTTTTGTTTAGGTTTAACCGGCATTCTACTTTTCCTCGTAATGACGATCATTTTTGTTTTCGCACATCCTACGATACGCCAAAAGGCATATAAATTCTTTTCGTTAACTCACAGCTTGTATGTATTATTTTATGCATTATCCCTGATCCACGGTTTAGCCAGATTAACTGGTTCTCCAAGATTTTGGATTTTCTTCGTTGGTCCGGCGATCATCTATGCTTTGGACAAGGTATATCCTCGTTATTATACATTTCACTGGAACGATTAATAACACGTGTTAATTTTATTCAGGTCGTAAGCTTGAGAACGAAATACATGGCTCTTGATATAATTGAGACAGAATTGTTACCCTCCGATGTAATAAAGATAAAATTTTACAGACCTCCAAATCTTAAGTATCTCTCAGGTCAATGGGTACGTCTCTCATGTACAGTCTTTAGATCGAACGAGTTCCACTCATTCACCCTCACTTCTGCGCCCCACGAGAACTTCCTTTCGTGTCATATCAAAGCCCAAGGTCCATGGACCTGGAAATTACGGAACTACTTTGATCCCTGTAACTATAATCCGGAAGACGAGCACCCTAAAATACGAATCGAGGGACCGTTTGGAGGTGGAAATCAAGACTGGTATAAATTCGAAGTGGCAGTTATGGTCGGTGGGGGAATTGGAGTTACCCCGTATGCTTCTATGCTGAATGATCTCGTCTTTGGTACTTCCACTAATAGATATTCCGGAGTTGCTTGTAAAAAGGTACGTACAGTTCGTTTGAGTTCATCCTAAAACATATCTCTCTCTCTCTCTCTATCTATCTATTTATCTATATATCTATCTCTCTCTCTCTCTCTCTCTACGAATCGTTTGACTTTTCTCAACAGGTATACTTTCTTTGGATATGCCCATCGCACAAACACTTTGAGTGGTTTATCGATGTTCTCAGAGATGTCGAAAGGAAAGACGTAACCGACGTTCTCGAGATACACATATTTATAACTCAGTTCTTTCATAAATTCGACTTACGTACTACCATGCTTGTAAGTTTAGAAATTATCGTCGTTCAACTTCGATATCTTTCATAAATGGATTTATCTAAAATCTGACGAACGTAAAATTTCATGTTTCAGTATATTTGTGAGAATCATTTTCAAAGATTATCTAAGAAGAGTATATTCACTGGACTGAAAGCCATTAATCATTTTGGTCGACCAGATATGACCTCGTTTCTAAAGTTTGTTCAAAAGAAACATAGTTACGTGAGTATTATAAAAGTACTTGAGGCTTTGCGTTATTAAAAAAGTCCAAAGTTCAGCGATTCGAAAGCTTCCGTTTTTTCAAAAGTACTTCTAACTAGGAAAATGTATTATTGTACTTTATACGAATTACCATTGTAATAATTTTTAGTATCGCAAGAGTTCTCGCAGAAATGATAGGACGAATGAAACGAATTCTTCGATGTAAAAGAACTTTGATATTTTTATATTTTGCAGGTCAGTAAAATAGGAGTATTTAGTTGTGGACCACGGCCTTTAACTAAAAGCGTAATGTCTGCTTGCGACGAGGTGAACAAGGGCCGTAGACTACCATACTTTATCCATCATTTTGAAAACTTTGGCTAGTTACTGCGAGAGGAGAACCGGAAAGTCGCTACTTTCTAGCGATTCCTTTGGAACTTCCTAACGAGAGTGTACATATTTATTGTGCTAGTGCGCGTGTTTTATTTATAATTAATATTATATTTCTTATTTATGAAGAGAGATTACTCACGTCATTGAACCATATCCTAATTTTCCAATAATAGGATTCAATGAATGAATATTTTCCGCTTTTAGTGGATTACTAGTCGGTGATGATAATTAAAAAAATTTAATAGATATACCGATACCAGTCAAAAATAAAATTTAAAAAGTAAGGAATTAGGTATACGTAGCTAGTTTCGAATTTTATTGAGCGAGTTGCGTATATATATATATATATTAAAATACATTTATTTCTTTTAAAATTCAACGCAAATATCAAGAGTTCACCATCCTTCTTGGCGCCGGAGGAAAGGGATAAGACCAATTGCTCTTACTAGGATCATCATTGTTACGTTCTTGTTGAAAGTCAGAGGATTTGTGAGGAGCATAAGTTTTATTTATTACACCCTGCGTATCCTCTCGATCCGTATTTCTGTTTTGAAGCTTCGACGACAGCTGACTGAAACATTTCATTTTTTATATATCTACCTAACGTCCGTACGAGATAAAAGAATGAATAAAATATGACGAAAGAACAAAATCGATATCGACGTTATAACTTTATATAAAAAGCTTTATATAAATAGATTTAAAAAGAAAAACGAAAAAACCTCATGATACGATCGCCCAAGGAATCCTCAATTTTTGGCAATTTTCTTCTAACATTTCTTGTATCGAAACTCTCTTCGATGATAACATGTCTGTCATAGGGAGTGTCATAATCAACTTCGAGTATGGTTGAAAATTGATGAGGAAATATCAAATCGATCGCTGTCACCACTGTCCCAGCGAAAAGACATCCGATACCTATTAAATATCGTTGTAAATGATATATATTCTATATGCCGAGAAATGTGAAAAATAGGAACGATTTAATCTCTCACCTGCAACCAAAACCAACCAATAATTCCAGCCCATGTCGAAGGCGAGAATCGAACCGTCTATATGAGCAATTAACGGTTCGCAAGGTAGTAACGCCCAATAAATTAGGTTTGTGGAGAGCATACACAATCCTGTCATGATCATACTGTATGCACCATAACGTGGTACGACCATAAGCAATAAATTCATCATACACCAAGAAGCGAACGATGTCCTAGGAAGAGAGTCAAATTATCATTGTTTGATATCCTTTTAAAACATTTCAATTGTAAATAAAATCTCACCAGAGCATTATAGACGCATAGTAACCAGCTTCACGATATTTGCTACCCCAAGAAAATCCTTCCTGATGAAGGCTAAAATATTCCGCCAGGGAAACGATTGGAAAGGGAGCTCCTTGATAGAGCGCTTGTTTGAAAGCACTCGTCATTTCATTAGAACCCCGCCACGAGAATCTCTCATTATACTCAACATCGTCGTTCGTGTGTTCACTGTCTGGTAGGTCTGATGAAGGCAATCAAAGAACAGATTAGCAATTAAAAGAAGGAAGAGAAAAAAAAAGAGAGGAGAATGGATGAAAACGAATGAAATATGTAACTAGCGAAGAAAAAAAATTCGTACGACATGAGATTCTCTCATTTTAAGACGTCATCGGTATCAAACGTTCTCATTTCCGAGCACGTCCGAACGTTAGAGATTCAGCAGCATTTCTAAGATAAATTTTTCAATGTGCAAACGTGGACTTGTCGTTTCTTTTAAAGGGGAACAACCAAAAGCTAATACGTTTCGTTTGTACGTTTTACATTTTAATTCGCAAAGGAGTTTATACTTTAATAAACTAACTCCCTTGGAATTTCACTACAAGTTCGTCATAATCGTACGAAGTAGTCACAGTCGTTTGATATTGTGACTCACGTTTGTAGGTAATGTTGATATGCATGAGTCCAATGTAACCGCCGATTTGAGCTCTGGTTCTATGTCTGGAGAAAGCGCTGTACGAACTAACGATGGTTGCCGAACTGGTGTGCCAAGATGAACCATACTGAGCGACTTTAAGCAAATTAATTTAACTTGAATTTTTTGTAAAAGGAACCATCTTGTATGCTAATCAACAAGGTCGACACTTTGAAAGGAGTATCGTACAGACCTTGAATCGTAGCTCCAACGAAGAGGCTCAGGGTTACGATCAGGAACGTAGTTAGTCTCTGCAAATACCATTTTGACCAGATTCATATCCTCCACGTATATCATTTTTTTCTTTTTTTACTTTCTCCGATAAAAATTAATTCAACTCACTTCCTTCCGTATACCAGGAAATATAACTAGAAAAGCTGTGAATATTGTACCGAAAATAACGAAGACGATAACAAGAGCAACATCGCCAGTGACGGGTGTACGATTACTATAACTATAAAGAGTCGGTCCACCATCGTTTCTGAAAGCATCGAACCATCCCTTCATCTTCACGGATTTTCACGAAGACCGACGAGCTAGTATTTATTCCTTTCGGAACATTGACAAAAAAAAATATGGATTGACGTTAAACGAGAAGTCGATTAATTGAATCCAATTAATGCATTATAGACAACTTACTTTGTAAAATTTCGAACGTCAGCGTGTTCTCGTTAAACTACTTCGTAGTTTCTCCCTGCTTTTGTAACCCGACAAGTTTCACGTTGCATCCTACGATCTTCTTCAAGCCATTCAAGGACAAAA
This sequence comes from Vespula pensylvanica, assembly GCF_014466175.1. Lineage (NCBI taxonomy): Eukaryota > Metazoa > Arthropoda > Insecta > Hymenoptera > Vespidae > Vespula > Vespula pensylvanica. The sequence continues at coordinate 14,346,865 of NC_057686.1, forward strand.
TGATTCCGGTAACGTGATTATATTCGAAACGATGAATCCTTCTTATCGAGATACGTGCACCTGCGATAGCTAAGCGAAAGACTGAAATACAGAACGTATACTGAAGACAGCAGTAGGTCAACGGGTTCTCTCGCTTTGAAAGTAATTTCCACCATCGAGCAACGGCCTCGTCGGTGGAGGGACAGAACTTGGGACAGGTGGGGCGTTCTTCGCTTTGCGCCTTGCATGAAAGAGAAAGAGAAAGAGATAGAGAGAGAGAGAGAGAGAGAGGGTAAAGAAGAGAAAGGAAAAGAATGGAGAAAAGAGGGAGAGAAACGAAAATGCATGATCGTGTGCGAAGGATTACGGATCAGCTGTGAGAAAGCGGACAGAATGCGTGCCTCGTGCTCATCCTGTTTTTCTCTTTCTTTTGCTCATTTTCTATGATATTCTATAAATTTCTATGATGATCCATAGGGAGTCGGAGATATCGATGCTTGATCGAACAATGTCGATCATGTATGCACATCACATCGTATCTCTTTTTTTCTATGCTTCCTACAGTAAAAATCGATCGGTACGTACACATATTGAAATTTTTTTCAATTGGACATATTGGACATTTTCCGATACATTGTTGTCGTAAAATCAATCAAATGGAATAAGTTCTTTTAATACCTGGCATTAACTTTATTAGGTGAGTATCCACAGCTGTGGTTTCTATTCGAGATTCTTTTCGATGAAAAAGAAGACAATAGAAGAAGAAGAAGAAGAAGAAGGGGAAGAAGAAGAAGAAGAAGAAGAAGAAGAAGAAGAAGAAGAAGAAGAAGAAGAAGAAGAAGAAGAAGTAGAAGAAGAAGAAGAAGTTCCATTGAAAGAGGAAGAACCGGTAGTCCGGTCTTCCGCATGCTGTGGAGAGAATCGGTCTCCACGTTAGCGTCTGTGGACAGGATACAAGGTATGCATCGAGAGCATCTCTCTCTCTCTCTCTCTCTCTTCTCTCTCTCTCTCTCTCTCTCTCTCTCTATTTCTCTTTCTCTTTCTCTCTCACGTACATAGCGCCGGCAATAACTCGGGCTATTTCTGCTTGTCTAATTCGGTCCGGGTGACGCTATGCCTTTAGGCAGCAGCTTGTGGCAGAGCATCATCCACCGTCGTCACCGACGCCACCTTCATCGTCGTCGTGGTCCTCATCGTGGATCGTCGATCGTCGTTGCCAGGGAAAAGCAACGAGAAGAGAAGAGAAGAGGAGAAGAGAAAAAAAGAAAAACGAAGAGAATAGAAGAGTTTACGGCGTGTTGGCAAGAAGTTCCTTTTAGTCCCTTCGCGAAGAAGACAAGCGAGATCACGGATCCATCTCTACTTGGCCATATCCCTGTTTTTGATCTTTTCTTTCTGTCTATCTTCTATATATATATATATATATCGATACACACATACATATATATATATATATTTATACATAGTCATATATAGATACATATACATCGATCTATCTCACTTCTCGCTCTTCACACACGCTCGGCAGCTGCTCTTACTCCGAGCATCGGAAGGTAATCGATTGAACCATCTTTTTTCCAGCGAGCCTTTAACCGCACGCGGTCGATCGATGTGTCAGGACCACCACCAACCATCCTACTCTACTACTCGTGCTATTCGTGCTGCTGCTGGTGCCAATGCTAGTGGTAGTGGTAGTGATGATGATGATGGTGCTGGCTGGTGCTGGTGCTGGTGGTGGTGGCGATGTTATTGCTACTATCGCTTGCTACCGGTGGTTTCGCGCTTTTGCGAGCGATATACCAAAATCGTAATACGATTCGAGTTGGAGCCACGTAAAATAGCTTCTACGATAACGGCATTTCGTGACGCGTTATTTTTGGGGGATCACTCGTTGTTGGAACAGACGGACGGATAAACGATTTCGGTATAACGATGAAATGTTGATGGATATCAGAGAGAGTGAAAAGTTTGTGGTTTGAGGTGTATCGAAGAGATATCGGGCTATCGATATACGAAAGCTATCGAATCGAATCGTTTAACGTTAGTCCCTTGCTACCACGAGATATTTCCTTCCTGCCTTGGTATCGGTCCAACGCCGAGTGCCCGAGACTCAATCGTGGTGAGTCTTTTAAATAAGAGTCAGAGGCGGATAGAAAAGTTCGTGGATCGAGACGATAGATCGTTGATGCGTGGAGAGAAGAAAAGGGGGAAGAAAATCGAGAAACCCCGAAAGTCGTCGCCGTCATTATAGTCGTCTTCTTTTAGCCACGTCATTGTCTATTCTCGTGATCGTGTTTTTTGATCAGACATGGTGGTGGTGATGATGGTGGTGGTGGTGATCCATTGTATATCAACCACGTTTCAAAAAGAATCTCACTCAGCATCCCTTCCCTCGTACTCCTACTACCTATCTTAAGAAAATAATTTATTCATCTAAATATTGTTAAGAACGTTCGCCGAGCCGACAAAATTGTATAATTTAACTTCTTTTCTTCGCGTCAAGAAATATTCCTAAGCTATGAGTAAACAAAGAGAAAAAGAGAGGTGAACGTATCAATGAATAAGATTATGCAATAAAACGTTCTGAAGATAGCCAGCTTGGCATCGAACGAACGATACGAAAAAAGGAATAGACTAGCATTCACGATCGATCCTTGAGAATGACTTGAACGCTCTATTAAAATATTTCCCAATAATTTATTTAGAAAATCTCTCTCCCTCTCTCTCTCTCTCTCTCTCTCTCTCTCTCTCTCTCTCTCTCTCTTCTCTTTCCGTATAATTAGTAATCCTCGCATCGAGCGTCTTGACGTCATTCGACAATACTAAACAATAGGATTTTATGTAAATCAAAGCAAAGACGAAAAGTCGAAGAAAAGTCACGTTCGTTCTTAAGAATCTTCCAGATCTTGGATCCAGATGAGGTCCTACTAATTTCCGTACTCGCGTAAACAGGTCAAAGTTATTTTCGCGCTCTAGCCAAAGACGCGATGGCCAACGCCTTTAAACCACGGTGAAATGCGTAACGATGATCGTCAAGACGCGAAACCGCTCCGGATTCTTCCGCCTCGATGAAGAATTATTCGCGAGGCTACAGTGCTTGGCATATGGCCAAACGAAAAGAGAGAGAGAGAGGGAGGGAGAGAGAGAGAAGAACGGAGTATGTTTCTAACTGGTGCCCGTGTTTGGAGACCAAAAATTAATCGAATGCTCTTGTGATTAATCGTTCCGACCTTCGTTGCAACGTCGTCGCTTGAATTGTCTTTTCTTTTTCTTTATTTTCTTGTTTTTTTTTTTTTCTTTTTTATTTTTTCTTTTCAGAAAGAAACTTTCCATGTTATCCTATATCAAACTTATGTAAAATTATTTATCAATTCTAAAAGTATATTAATATAACTTTTATAGAGTTATTAGAAATAGTCGTGAGAGTAAAAGCGTAACGATCTTAATCTTCTTAATTTTTTTTTTT
>NC_057686.1:14350319-14380369 GCF_014466175.1 Vespula pensylvanica
TTTTTTTCTTTCATCCGTTTGCTCATGATAATACGAAAAGGAAAAGGATAATTAAAATACTCTCCTTTTACTTTCAGACTCTAGTTCGAACAAGAGGTGGATTAAGAGAGACATGTCCGATGCAGAGGGTAAGAACTATCAAGATATGCATACCTAACAATCTCTGACATTTGTCAAAGTAAATGCATTCGAAAAAAAAAAAAGAGAAACGAACTTTGAAGCTGTTTAAGAAAAGTTCCGCTCTTAGAATAATCTGTCTTATGATCTTTTTTTTTATTTCGAACGAGAAAGAAAAGATTCTAGTGTAAGTATATTCTCGGTTGAATGGTTACAGTAATCGTGACGGAGAACGATGAGATTCGAAGTGAGATCGAGGAGAACCGGAAGGAGGAGGATGAGGACAAACGGAAGAGGAGATCGACTTCGGTAGATTCGGAAGTCGTCGATGAGCTACGGCTGTTGTCACCGAAAGAACAGGAACAGGAACAGGCTGATGGAGAAGAAGAGGAAGAAAGGAAAGCGGAAGAAAAAGAAGAGGAAGAAGAAGAAGAAGAAGAAGAAGAAAAAGCAGAAGCAGAAGAAGAAGAAGAAGAAGAAGAAAAAGAAGAAGTAGAAGAAGACGATAAAAAAGAGGAGGAGGAGGAAGAGGAGGAGGAGGAGGAGGAGGAGGAGAGATCAGAAGGAAAAGAAGAGAGAGTCGAAGAGGAAAAAGACGAGGATCACAGCGAGAAGTCACAGGGAATCGTAGAAACGAGGGAAACTTTGGAATCAGGTTCGTGATGGATCGCCTTCTTTTCGATCGATCTTCTTGATCACGTACACATAGACATATACGTAAAGTCTCTCTATCTCTCTTTGAGGGTAAAGCTTCCACGACGTAGAACGTTAGCTCGCGGCAGCTGCGAGGCGTTGAACGAGCGAGCGACCGAAAATAAATCCCACGGAGAATACCGTGCGTTTTAAATAAAGCGAGAGCGAACGATGGTCGAAGGCGGTCAACCCGCTTCTCTCTCTCTCTCTCTCTCTCTCTCTCTCTTTCTCTCTCCTGCGTACATCCTCGATTTATACATATTCGTTCTATCCATTAAACGTCTATCCACCGGTCGATTTATTCCATACGTTATAGGATCCTCTTTCGCTAGCCTATCCGTTTGTTTTTCCCTTCGTTCGTTCGTTCGTTTATCCCTCAAGTCTCTTCTCTACCAGCCTTCCCCTATTTACCCGCTTATCTATTCCCTCTTCTTCGTTCGTCCAGACGTTCTCCCTACCGCAAAAAGTCTCTTTCTCTTTCTCTTTCTCTCGCAGACAGTATGAACACGTACAAAAGATTCGTAGTCTGCCAAATGGGCAAGCAGCAAACAGTAACACGCAGTAGTAGTTATTGCAGAAGTAGTACAAGTAGTAGTAGTAATAGTAATAGTAGTAGTAGTAACAGTTAGGAAGCAAGCAGTAGTAATGGGTAAGACGAGAACACATTCGTATAGAGCGAAGTAACCAATCGCAAGAGGAAAGCTCGCGATCTTTTACCCCTCCGGGGTTATAACAACGCGTCCTAATATCAACACACATCTGGCCACGCAGCGGAGAAATTTCGTTCGCTGTGCTTTCAGTATACTTCTCGACCTTCGTGATACGCGTTTCGTCTTTGCTCTTCTCTCTTCTCTCGTTTTCTTTTTCTGTTTCCTTCTCTCTCTTTCTCTCTCCCTTTCTTCCTCTCCTCCACACAGAGAAGTTTTTTATTTTTTAAATTTTTCAAACACTCCAATTTCTCTCTTTCTATTTTTCTTTTAAATTCACAATCTTTTTGCACGCCTACTCACGCGTAAGAATAGATTCGACAATGGAGATTCAACGTCGCGAAAACGCACGTATACACGTGTCGCGCTTTTTGTCACGGTCTCTTTCCCTCCGTGAAAATGGCAGCAGACGCAACCCGCCAATCAACACGTTTTCCTGTGCGTGAATCGTTTAATCATTTAAACCGTACTTTTTTTTCTGATCCGTAACGAAAGATAGAAAGAGAAAGATATATCAACCCTTCGATCCATCGTTTATCGATCTTCCGTTTCTCTCTTTAACTCTTTTTCTTTCTTTCTCTCGTATAACATTCCCACGCCCGTCTGCTTTATTTTCATCTCGAAGGGCATTCTTTACACCGCGCGAAATAAATCTATTACAGAAATAAAGAGGAAGGCAAAAGAGAAAAAAGAAAAAAAAAAAAGAGAAAAAAAATGAAAATAGAAAGGCGTCGCTCGCGCGTTCGATTTGATCTTCAATTAAAAATAGAACGTTTTCGCGAGAATCTTCTTACGAGGGATTCCGTAACGATTCGATAACGAAGAAAGGAAAAGAAGCAGAACTAATTCCATCCATCCATCTTTCCTTTTTTTTTTTCTTCTTGAATCTTTCAGCCAGATCATTTGACACGACGTGCCTGCAGTCGTCGAGATCGGCCGATCGTGTGACCGAACCAGCAAGTTCCTTGGTCAACGAGAACGTATCTTTGGCTGAGCCACAAGAGGAAAAGATAGATACGAGGGTAGGGGTAGTAGGCGAGTCTCTTCCGATCAAGAGCAGCAGCAACAGCAGCAGTAGCACCACCACCACCACCACCACCACCGCCGCCGCCACCATCACCACCACCACCACTACTACTACCACTAACAGTTCGATTCCAAGAGCAACGACGGATCAGGGCAGCAACGAGAAGCAAGCAGTCGGTGAGTGGAATTCATTACCGGTACTGGTAGAGCGCCTTCGTTCGGTGCTCGAGCTCTCGCTCGCGATAGCCGATACGTCGTCACCGATCAAGGAGGATCCACGAGAACTTGCTCTCGATGTCAATGATTCACGAAAGGTCCGTTCCATGGACGAACGATCAACCGCTAGCAAGAATAGCAACGGCAAGGAACAAGACCTGAAGAATGACTTGAGGTTCCTCGAGGATCTCTTGATGTCCGATATACACACGGCCCTTTCCCGTTTACGAGAAACTCTCGAGAGGATCGACGTTGGCGCGTTAGCAAAACACGGTGCTGCTTCCGATCCGAGTAGTAAACTTCAACTTCTACGGCTAGTGTCGAGTTTACTTTCGCGATTAGAGATGCCACGTGAATCGCAGGAGGAAGAAAAGAAGATTCTTACGCAAGAGGAGAAGCTAAAGTCTTCTTTGATAGCTGCAACATCGTCCGTGACCAATCGTAGGCGACGAGCTAGCAGACACACCATTGGTGTCTCTGCCGAGGAATTGGCATGTGCTAGGAAATGGTTGCAGGAGGAAAAGAATTTTAACGACGTTACGCCGCTTACGAAAATAACACCCTCTCCGTTGTTTTCGACCACGTCGAAGGCTATAGATTCTTCCGAAGAAAAACCAAGGCCCGAAGAGATACATGACAAATATACGAAGGACGCCATCAATCATCGACAATCTCTACGCGATAGAAATAATATTGACAAAGGTCTGGAAATGCGTCCACGTGCTGCTCCTTTCTATGCCGATAAAACGGACTTCGTCGTCACCCAGTCGACGATCGCGTCGAACGAAGTGACTCATCAGTCTCTACGACCTAGTCTCGACTCGAGAAACACATTGGATAACACGGAAGTTGGCAACGTAGAAGTTGGTCGTGTTGGCAGATTGGCTGCGGCTCTTCAACAACGAGTAGAATCCTCGAGCAAGTGTACTTCTTCCAACAGATTCACTGCAAAAAAGTCAAAGATCAAACGAGCCAATACCATTGACATTCCAAGTTACCTCAAATTACAAGCTGAGAGTTTCAAGCAAGAAGGTAGCGGTTGTGTATCCCTGAAAAAGCCTATAAATGTCAGTGACAAGGCAAATTGTAATTCGATCAACAGCATGATCATACCATCCTTCCAACCGAGAACTGAAAATGATAGAAAATTCATGGCATTGATTAGCAAGAATAACGATACTCCTATATTCAACGCACCGTCATCGTTCAAATCATTTGGCTATACAAAAACGATGGATCCATCATCGGTGAGCAACGAGAACTGGAACAGTCGTTTTTCCAACATCAAGACGGCCTTCGATAAGACGGCGACTTCTGGTGATGAGTCTGAACAGCAAGTTAACAAGTATAAGCTTCCGAAACGACCACCGATAGTTCCTCAAGTGACTCAACGATATAATCCTGGAAAGGAGAAACCCTTCAACGCGAATGTCTTCTGTAACTTTGAACACGATACCTCTAACGTTAGTCAATCGATCTCTCCTGGCTTCAGACATGCTCCCTCCTCTCCTTTTCGAAGGATCGAAAAGCCAACTGGTGTATCGAACTTCGTTAAATCTTCACCGATCTCTACCAATCCCCCTAAAAGCAATATACCCATGCCTGGCAATACGTTACGTGAGAAAGCAAGAAAGATGTTCGATCGAGGTAGCAACAGTAACAATGTTCAGCAACGAGCTTCGGAATACAAAGTTCAAGTAGATGGAAACTCTGAGAAACGTACCTTTCCACGACCACCTTGGATCGAACACGAGAAATCATCAAGTGCAACGATCGCAGAAAATGGACGTCTCGATTATCGTTCGTTCTGTAAGCAATTTGCACCGTTCGTTAGCAAAGGTACATCCTCGTCATCCTTGGAGAAAACATCCTACGAGTCCGATGATATTCCTCAACAAAATCCAAAGTTGTGTCAACCTCGAAATGAATCGACTGGTGAAACTAATAATCCAAACGTAGTGGATGGAAAGATTTCGTTCAAGATGATACCAACGGATTACAATCGTTATAATGTTCAGGGAATTCGTGATTCTCGTGATTTTATTCGTGAAACCGAAACTACAGATGGATCTCAACAAGTTGACCTTACTCTACGTGGCAGTGCATCGGTAGCTGTTCAAACCGGTGCCCAGGATGAAACTTTCGATGAAGTTAGATCTTTCCGTGTTGTTCCAAAGATCTCGAACGGGCCACCTTTGATTTATAGCAATGTCTCGATACAAACGTCGAGTGATGTGTCTCCTAAAATTTCAGAAGATGTTCATACTTTTATTTCGGACAATCAGAAAAGTCATGGCGAGGAGAAAAGTCATGAGGAATATCGTTCGCGAGATGAATCGGATCGTGTTCTGCCGGTAAAAGAAAACGTTCGCGAAACTGTGCCTTTTCACGATTATCGTTCCGATACGATCGTTACGAATCCACGCGTGCAAAATCAGACAGCTTTTGTGAAAGCTTACGAGCCAGTGTTGAAAGCTGAACAAAATGAATACGAATCAGCGAAAGTGAATTATGCTGAAGATGATCGACCTCGATCTAAAAACTACGATTATTTGGATGCAAAGAATATTCAAAATCAAGACATAAGCGAGGAGGAAGGTGTCGTGACGAGATACACATGTGCTATAGCTACAGTGGCGTCCGTCGAAAGTCCAGAAATCCAAGGAGAAGTTGTAGAAGCGTCGTACTCTAGGGATTACTCGACTCCATCTGTATCACCTGTCTGGTCCAACTCAAGATCGAAAGCAAGTAACGACGAAGAAGTTGACGAGGAGATACGTAGACACAATATGTTGCAACAGAGTTTGATACAACGACTCCATCATGAACGTTGTACGATGATCGATCGTCCGACGAAACGATCACCTATCGATTATCAAAATGAAACACATGGAAATACCAGAAAGGAAGAACAATCCTATGAACAAGGTTATTACGTAGCTCCACGAAGTAGTAACGAGTATATACCGATGGAAAATGTTAACAGAATCGAATCGGTCTCACCCTCTCCTCTATCCAATCAATTGAAACGTATCTGTAATCTTCCTCAAGCAAAGAAATTTCTTTCGCCGGATTTACCAGCGAGACAGACTCAAGTCACACCTTCCACATCACGCGTTGTCAATCAAGTTTCAGCACTCAGAGAAGTTTATGAACAACCAATTGCTGTTCCGAACAAACCCATACGTAAGGAACGATCACCGGTACCAAACGGAACAAATCCGATTGATTCCAGTGACGAATATTTAATGTCTTGCGCCAATCAACCATCTAGATCCATCGTTCTATCAAAATCCGAATCTTGGCATCAATTGGCTCTGTCCAACAGTTCTTCTCGTATTCCTCGTACAAGCGACTCCAGCCCGTCCTCGTCGAGAGCTTCTTGCTTACCTAAACCCCCGAAACCTAGATCACCGTCCTCCATGAAATTTCGAACGAAACAATTCGAGGCATCTTCCGACAGCGTTAAAAAGATGGAGGACAAGATAAGAAGATACTTCGACAGTCCAAATGAAAGTTCAACGAACGAAACAAAGGAATCAAAGAAACGTTCCTCTCCTCGTCATACTCATGGAAAGTGCATGATCGGTCTATCGAGAAGTCGTACCTTGCCTGGTATCTGCGAACAGAAACTCGTCTTGACGATACCGCCGACACAAGTACCTCTCCTACAAGTTAACAGTGCTGACGTCGACAAGGTCTTCGACGATATCTTCCAGGAAGCCACGAGGATGGACAGTCAGCATTGCTGACCGATCAACTTTATCTCTTTCTCTCTCTCTCTCTCTATCTCTTTCTCTCTCTCTCTCTCTCTCTCTCTCTCTCTCTCTCTCTCTCTGTCTGTCTCTTCTTCTTCTTCCTTTTCTTCTTCTTGCATCAACCACTTGTAATGGGTAGCGGTAGATGCTACGAGTACGCAAGAAATTGAATTACGCTAGAAAGTTCTTCGCGTGCGAATCCGATCAAACGCAAGATGCAATGTGATTTTTATACTTGTGCATTACTCTTTTATTGTTATACCTGTTATTGTTATTGTTATTGTTATTATTATCGAAAACATCGTCCATAACGATACCTACGTATATACCAAGTATCACGTAAGACGATGACCGTGTTCATAAACCAAAGACCGTGTTAATATCGTCGAGTGAGAAATAATCGAAATCATACTTATCCTTGGTTCAGAATACGATCAAAATATAGGGGATGTTCGAAGGGCTTGCCGACCAAAGAAACGTATTATAGGATGAATTAAATGACGTGACATCTACCTCTATTAATAACTTATATTGGAATAATCTATATGGGAATGCAGTAAATCCGAAGTTGAAGAAAAATGATCGATCATACGTCATCGGTATGCGTCAGTCAACAGTTGCATGTTTAATCTAAATGAAAAAAAAAAAAAAAGAAAAAAAATAGAGATTTTTGAGGACTTGGACTGGAAGGACAAAAGTTACCCTGGATATCCCATTATGTTGCAACCCGAGAGAGATTTTATCGAGAAACGTAAGATAGAGAGCTCGAAGAAGACGAGGCAATTCGACTTGTATTATTTGGCTAGGAGGCACCGACTTTTGGCAGTCATTTCGTAAAAGCATAGACGTGCATATGTCTTTTTTTTTCTCTTTCTCTCTAGCGCATTTAGTCGCACGTATGTTTCTACTGCGTCTTTTGGACGTAGCCACACGATCTAAGGACACGTTCTAAGTGAGAACAAGAAAGAGAGAGAGAGAGAGAATCGCTAGAAGGTCGTACAGATCCCCGAATAAAGCAGTGAGTCACAAAACATCTTTCTGTAGCTCCTTTTGTTGCGCCAAATAGTGTTATAGTTTTCTCCACACTACTCTGTACAATGTGTGTGCAACTTTTGCCGTAGATTATATTCGTAGCTGTGTGGCGTCATATAATAGCGGTTGTACAGTTAACATCATCACCACACTCAACTCAATTCGCGTTACCTACGCCAGGATCTTCCTGAACGGGGACATCTGCCGTCGTTGCCAAGCCTCGAAATTATAAATTCCTGTTGCTGCAAATAAACACGTTACACTTCACGGTTTTAGCATGCATCTACATAAATAAGACAATTTATAGTTTACCGTGAATCCTTTTTAACAACGACGACCATCCAATGAAGAACGATACTATTACACGAAAGACGATTGGAAAGCTTGGAGTGAACTTCCTCAAGATCTTGAAAAACCTTTTGTCTATCTATCTCTATGCTTGGAAAAGCAAGCAAAACCGATATTAATTGGCCAACACTTGAACTAACTCACAGCTTTAATAGTGATATAACGACATAGTCGAGAACGTTTCAAAATCCATCCCAGTTAACTATAATTATACTCCGAAAGGAAACTCTACTTATTATTTTGAATTAAGAGATTGATACTGACGATTTTTGAATACTTACAAACTAAAGATTTACTCTTGCGAGTGTGACCAACTCGATCGTACAGAATTCACCGATAATCACATTTTCTTTTTCAGCCACCAAGAAACCATTATCGCCGTTCGCCAAATTTCGTCAACTAGATCGGCAATATAGTTCTTCTTTGCCGTCAAGGTAATTATCATTATTTTTGATCATCCCAACGAAAGAATTATTCGAATATAAAAGAAAAGCTCTTCTCTCTCGTTATCTCTTCTATTATATCCTAAATTCCAATTCTTTTGCGTCTTCTAATGTTTTGTCTGTCCTTTCCGATCTCCGATCCAGTCCCATAAAGTCGCCAGAAAAGGAGTTTCGTTTTAGATTTACCGAACCTACTGTGACAAATAATGCGGTACAGATAAAGGAACGATTGTTATCTTGGTGCCGTTCCAAAACCAAGGAGTACGAGGTAAATAATAAATAACAAGTTTCACGTACTTAGTCATTATCGGCTTCGTCATTGAAATTAATATATACATCATTGATTTGTAGAATATACAACTTGACAATTTCTCAACAAGTTGGAACAATGGTTTGGCATTTTGCGCTCTGATTCATCATTTTAGACCTGATGCCTTTGATTATCATTCGTTACGTCCACAGGACCGCAGGAAGAACTTTGATCTGGCATTCAAAACGGCTGAGTGAGATATCGTCTTATTTTCGTATTATCCTCCTAAAACAAACCAAAAATATATGACGTATATTTGTTCATTGTGTTTATATAGTGAAGCCGGTATCGCGCCATTGCTTGATGTCGAAGACATGGTAGTTATGCGACGTCCAGATTGGAAGTGCGTCTTCACTTACGTTCAATCCTTTTATCGGCGTTTCAAGGACGAGGATTGAACGGAAAAGGTTTTGAGATATAAATATATACATTTTTTTTTCTCACTATAAACCTCTGGCTCCTAGCAGACCTCGCAATTTAATTAATTTACGTAACGTAGTACTTTATGAATCACTAAGAGATAAAACACAAAGTAGATCTTGATATAAGAAGAAAAATTAGTGATTTATTTCGTTTTTTTTTTTCTTTTTTTTAATTTCTTACTTTTCCAATTGTTTCACAGACTTTCACTTAAATCTATGAATTATTTTACATAAAAATATAACCATCGTACTAAAGTACGAAGGCACGTTGTTACATACTTTTCTACTATTGACTATTATCAATAGAAAAACGTTTTTGAATAAGTATATTTTTTTTTTTTTTTTTTTTTTTTTTATTAAATCAAAAAAATATAATTGTTATTAAATGAATTTATAGAGACTAACTAGTTTCATATGAGTCGTTACAAACGTTTCATTATTTTTGTGTAACTATTTAGAAAATTGTTAAATATATAATCACGTGCGACTCTATGAAAAAGTTATATATTTATTTTATTTCACGATATAAAATTGACAAAGTATTTAGATATAAATATAATATATACAGACAGATGAAAAATCAGTACAGTCGAGCAATATAAACAATGTAGGTAAGAATGGCGTAAGTTGTGCTTCTTTAAATTATTTAAAAGGTAATGAAAACTATTATAGATGTTCAAACTATTAAACTCTAAATATAAAGTATATCAATTTGTTTAGTCTTAAATCTCTGTTTAAGCTTTTCTCCAATATGGAGATAATGTATAAAACATATTTTTATTACTCTTAAACATCTAATATAAAATTAAAGAGCACTATCTTCCAAAGAATTGTTTATGTCATTTCTATCATCTCCAATCATTTCCTGTAAATAAAAAATCATGATAAAAAATTATGTATTATCAGAATCAATCATTAACTAAGTGCAATATATTTTGTTATCTTACTTGTAATACTTCAACCAATGCCCGTGTTTCGTCCAACATTTCTTTACATAAACGATTTTCTTCCTGCAATTTTGATATGCGTTCGTGTAATTCTTTATTTTCTTCTAAAGCATCATCAAGAGCTATTCGTCGTCTTTCTGCTAGTACTTCCCAATAATTCTCACTTGGACCAGCTATAACGAAAACACAAAAATATAATTAGAATCTATATAACTTCATAATATTATAAACATTTATTACAAGAGCAATTCTATATATACCTTCAGAGGTCAAATCTTCTACTTCGATTTTAATCTTTTCTCCTCTCGCTGTTTGAACTGCCTTATGTTTGTAAACGATTTTTTTACGTGTTTTTCTTTCTTTTTTCGATTTCTCCGATGTGTTTTTAATATCCCTGAAATTTATAAAATCGTAATACAATATTAATTTTTGTAAGATAAATTTACTGTATATAAAATATAAATAAATAAATATATTTAAATACTTTTTTAATGCATCTTTGAATGGCAAATCTGCTTTGAACATCCTTCCACCACCCACCAGATTTTCTTTGTCTGTAGCTGCTGGCTGCAAAACGTGCAAAGACTTTCTGACCTTAGCCTGTTTCGATAAAACAGAGAAAATTGTGATATACCACCTTTGGTTGAACAAAGGCACGATTAATCTAATCTTTTATTTATTAACACGTTGTTTTCAATAATTATATTAGTATATTTTGATAAACAAATATTCTTTTAAACACTTCTATTAATAATATTCATTTATTTCACAATTTAAATAGAATCAACCGTCATAAAGAATGCTTCTATCATGTGTTGTAAATTATTACTCAAAACATTCAAAAAAAATTTGTTCTTAGACTAATCCATTTCTACAATTTTTCTCATAAGCAAAAAATCTAATCTGCGATTAAACTTTTTTATGATATTTATAAAAGAATAAAGATAATAAAATAACAATATTTACACTAACCTCTGAAGTAGTAATTTTGGCGCCAGAAACTTTAGTTTCCCCTGTAGGTTTCATGATACCGATATTTGAAAGTAAAAGCGAAATCTGTATACGTAGATTATACAATTAACCTTGTCAATAAGATATTTTAAATATTAAACGTATACTTATACTATGAATAGACGACAGATTAAGATATTTTATAACAGTGAAAGCCACAAAACTCTCGAAGACACATCAAGTTATGTTTAATGACCATATGAACTTTCTTGCAAAGAAACGTTACTCAGATTTGTCCAAATGATTAAAAGAAAAATTACATCTAGTCGAATCAAAATACTAAGCACTGAAGCGACATCTATATATAGATGTCGCACCTCGCGCAAGACATCTATATATAAATGTCGTGCCTCGCGGTGAAATCAATAGGCGGCGCACATATCGTTTGAGAGGAACATTTAAAAAATAATAACCTATGACTGAGAAGTTACATATATTATTTCATAACATAGTTAACTTTGTTTATAAATATATAAATAGAAATGAAAAATTAATACAGTCAGACAACATAAATGATGTAAATCAAAATGTTCAAAGTTTGCTTATTTCAATTATTTAAAAGGTAATGAAAATTACTATAGATAATTCAAACTATTAAATTCTAGATATAAAGTAAATACAAATTTGTTTGATCTTAATCCCTGTTTTAGCTTTCTTTCAATATGAAGATAATGAATAAAACTAACATTTTATTACTCTTAAACATGTAATATAAAATTAAAGAGCACTGTCCTCCAAAGAATTATTTATGTCATTTCTATCATCTCCAATCATTTCCTAAATAAAAAATAAAAGATTATGATAAAAAATTATGTATCATCAGAATCAATCATTAACTATTAATTGCAATATATTTTGTTATCTTACTTGTAGTACTTCAACCAAGGCTCGTGTTTCGTCCAACATTTCTTTACATAAACGATTTTCTTCCTGCAATTTTGATATGCGTTCGTGTAGTTCTTTATTTTCTTCTAAAGCATCATCAAGAGCTATTCGTCGTCTTTCTGCTAATACTTCCCAATAATTCTCACTTGGACCAGCTATGATAAAAACACAAAACTATAATTACAATTTATTATACACATTTTCATAAAACCAATTCTACATTTACCTTCAGAGGTTAAATCTTCTACTTCGATTTTAATCTTTTCTCCTCTCGCTGTTTGAACTGCCTTATGTTTATAAATGATTTTTTTATGTACTGTGCTTTCTTTTTTTGGTTTCTCTGATGTCTTTTTAGTATCTCTGAAGTACAAAATTTTATAATAATATTAATTCTTATAAGATAAATTTGTTGCGTATACAATTTAAATAAGTAAATATATTTAAATACTTTTTTAATACATCCTTGAGTGATAAATCTGCTTTGAGCATTCTTCCAGTGCCAACTAAATTTTCTTTGTCCGTAGCTGCTGACTGTAAATTTTGCAAAGACTCTCTGATCTTAGATTGTTTCTGTAAAACAATGAAAATTATGATATACCACTTCCTTTGACCGAACAAAGACACGATTAATTTATCTTTTTGCTAAGCATGTTGTTTTTAACAATTACTTCACTTCAGCATACTTTAATATACAAACATTATTTTGAACATTTCTGCTAATATTTGTTTACGTAATAATTTACATTGAATTATCTGTTTTATTTTACATGTGCTTTTATCACGTGTTGTATATGTTGCACAGGATACTAAAAAAATATTCGTTCTTATATCAATTCATTTCTACAATTTCTCTTATAAGCAAAATATTTAATGTATGATTAAACTTTTCTACAATTCTATGATTAAACCTTTTAATGAAATTTACGAAAGAATGAAAAGAATAAAATAAAAGTATTTACACTAACCTCTGAGGTAGTCATTTTGGCGCCAGAAACTTTCGTTTCACGTTTACATGGTATCGAGGATAGAAAGAAAAAACTATCTCTTACCTACGCAGAGTATAAAATCAACTTTGCGTTAGAATTATATTTTAAATATTAAATTGTAAATAATTTAACATTTATAATTATATTATAATTTAATTATATTATAGATAAACGAAAGATTAAGATATTTTATAACAAATATTCTTCGTACAAATCCATACCACTTGGTCCTTAGAAAATTTGACGCGTTCGACATAACCTTTAAGCAATTTAAGTTTAAACGGTACTGCGCTAATTAGCTCAAACGTCTTAAGAATTAACAAATGAGTTAGAATATTTTTGTAATATAATAAACTAAATATTATTTTCAGATTTTATTGATAACTATTTTTTTATAACAAAAAAATAAATGCTAAAATAAAAGCCAAGTTTTGTATTCTTCATTTTCAACTTTTCTTAAAGCTACACAAACAATATTTTTTAGAAATATTATTCCTATTTTATTCTTTTTGATAGAATTTATCATAGTAATGATTCTCGTAGAAAAATGACATTGAAGTTTTTTATAGACAGATAATTTAATCATACATTTGTTTTCCTTAGTAATTTATTAATAATAATATTAATAAAAATTAAATTTCAGTAAATATCTTTATTGATAAAGTTATACTTTAATAACATAGTTTATTAAATATAAAAATAAAACCTCTGTAAACCTATGTTGTAACAATAAAATACTTGTACTATATAAACAAAGATATATGAATAATGACTACCTAAGTTATTCATTTTTTGTTCATTGTATAGAATGTTAAACTTCCACCTTCTATCTTGTAGAAAAACTTAGTTTTACTTTTGATTTTTGTTAGCGTATTTACTTCTATATTACAAATGGATTAGTTTTTCACAAAATCATTATTAATAATTTGATAACTTGAATATAAGATATTCTTACACAATTTAGGTTATTTTATATAAAAAAAATTGCCTTAATGTAAAACTGTAGACATGTTACACTTGATCAATATATGACACAGTACAATATGTTACAAGAATAACATTTTTTACAAAGATATTTCATGTAACTATTCTCTTCATATAGTTACATTGTCGAAAGAATTTGTGCATTCGTTTTTGCTGCAATTTTCCAACACGATCCATACATGTTTCATTCTGACAAAGAGCACAAAACTCAGAAGATATAGCGTGGAATGGTGATCGAAAATATACATAAGCATTTTTTAATGACTTATTTTTGTGATGCGCCCACACATGTAAAATAACTTCAAACGTCATAAGTAATGCCAGAAACCAACGGGAATATATAATAGCTGGTAGAAACAAACAGATTGGATTTACTTGTCCGAATGATGATCCAATCGGTACCGGTTCCATTTCCATATTATCTAATTTACAGCCCGATTTCTTAGGCATCATATTATCTTTTATTTGTTTTGGTATCTGCAATAAATTATATTAACCAAACTTATATAAAAGTTAAATAGATATATATATATATATATATATATATATATATATATATATATAAGTAAATGTGATTTAGAAAGCACGATTAATTGTATCGCATGTCATTAATCACAACAAATTCGTTACCTGGAAAGGCACTTTTCTACTTCTTTGCGTTGCAATCCTTATAAAATTAACTTCAGGTTCACCAGTTTCGACATTATTCACTGAACTAACAGGATCATGTATGTCTAAGTTGTCCCGGAAAGATTGCATCAAGCTTTCACCTGTCTCTTCATCTATGAAAATTTGCTTCATAGCGTATGTACCTTCGACCATTTTCTACACTCGTTTTACTTGAAGAAAAAAGTTAAGGATATATGTAGAAATGAACGAATAAGGTCTCTGAGGTCACTTCCCGGACGTCGGTGTTGGCACGTTTTATTCTAATAAGCTTGTCCGCCTGAAATGAAACTTTTGAAAGCGATCGAAGCGCTGATTAATATCCACTTATTTATTTTACTTATATATTTATTTATTTGTTAAACAGGAAAAATAATTATGGATTTATTGTGATCGATTCGTAAGGTTCACGCGAAGAAAGAAACGAGTTTGAATAAAATATTGTGAAACAAAATGAAAAAAAGGTATGATTATTAATAATTATATTTATAATAGCTAAATAATAAACGTAAATAATCGTTTGTCAAATAGTACATAGACAAAGCATTGAAAATTTTCTAATTACAAATAAGAGAGGTTAACACATTGTTGCATAAAAGAAAAGAAAAGAAAAAAAAGGATTGTATCAAGAAACCAATAAGAATCGAACTTTTCTTTCTTTTAATTAGAAATATTTAGATGTTGTAATCCTGGCGTAAATAAGATATGCTTTCAAAACTGGAATCATCGTCGATGGAGTCCCCAAAGCAAGTACAACATACAGATCCGTATTTTCTGCAGAGAGATGCAATGTACATGCAAAATATGTGAAACATACAGCACATTGTTTTTTTTTGTTTTTTTGTTTTTTGTTTTTTTTTTTTTATATATATATATAGTCTTATTCTTATTTTTGATTTTAATTTAACGTAAAAACACAATAACGAATTTTCAACTTTATTAGCCGTGACAACAAATTAAAAACTATTATCTAACCGTATTCAATAAAAAAAAAAAAAAAAAACAACTTTCATTTGTTTCTTACTTTTTAATATTTACGAGTTCGTTCATTTTCTATCTCTAATTTAGAATAAATAACATGTGTTTCCTATCGTAACAATTAAGAAACGAATACTATACGTTTTATAAAACTTGTTTCCATTGCAGACTTTTAAGTATTAGAATTTTAATAGTATACTTTTAACACGATTAATATAATCGTTTTTATGCCATATGCATTTAAACGTATACCTTTGTATACAATTTATTTTGAAACGGTTAGATTAGGTTAATTTAAGTTAAAATAATCAATTATCTCTTGACGCTTTTAGCTTTCCACAAATTCATTATATCTAATTTATTTCCTGTTATTATTTAAAAACGATATTGTGTTTATCCCTTTTTAAATATTGTATCATTTTGTTTCGTTAGATAACAGAAAATAAATAAAAAATATTTATCATTATCGACCAGGATAAAAGAAAGATTAAAATAATATTTTATAAAAACGCTAATAAATTAGAAGAACTTTTACAATTATTATTATGAAGTAGCTTACGCAAGAAATAAATATATATGAAATCCTGTAGGAAGTACGTATCTGAATTATTCGATAATAAAATACATACTTTTTTTCCCGATAAGAGCAACTCACGAAATGTCTGCCATGACTGAAGGTAAGATACCTAGATAAAAAAAGGGAATCTATTGCATGTGACAGTAGTAAATATATAGAAACTTTTTATTATTTAATAATGTAATATCTAATCTTTTTAAATTTTTATCGAAGAGATAATTTTTATCGAAACCTAAAATAAATTATTTCGTAGTGTAAAGTTGTTTCTTTGTTAAAAAAAGAAAAATTAATTTTGACAATTTCATTGTAACCAATCAGTTCTTGGATCGCAATACTTTTGACGTGATGTATGTTTCGTTTTAACTTTATACAATACTTCTTTATGATTGGTTGAGAAAACAATTCTCGAACTTCAGATTTTCACCGTATTGAGAGATGTTACGTAAATATAATTAATATCAAGATGCAGAAGTCAGGTAAGCAAAAAATGATAAACTCTCTATCTTTCCGCGATGAAATAATTTAAGTGGCAAATTTAAAATTTGTATTAAAGTTTATAGTTTTCTTCAAATTTATTTAAATAAAATAATAAAAATTATTTATAAAATATACTGAGAGAGAGAGAGAGAGAGAGAGAGAGAGAGAGAGAGAGAGAGAGAGAGAGAGAGAGAGAGGGAGAGAGAGAGAGAGAGGGAGAGAGGGAGAGCGGGAGAAAGAGAGAGAGAAAGAGAGAGAGAGAGAGAGAGAGAGAGAGAAATTAAATATGTATAATTTCAGTTTCAAATTTTACTACTTATATACTTCTTGAATGAAATTTTGTTACATTACAGCTAGTCTTTATAACTTATTAATAATTTGAATTACAGAATTCAGAATAATTTACTTATAAGAAGTAACTTAGTAGTAAGTTAAGATAGTAATCTTCACATTTTTTCTCTCCTCTTTAAAATTAAAGAAGTTTTCATAATTTGCAAAATATGGTTGTACAGAATTCTCTATTATATCAAATATCCAATTAACGAATATATTTGTTTCTTTCATAAGATCGTAAATTTTACTAAACTTATGCAATAAATAATTTAAATTTGATTTTTTATACGATCTGTTAGTTCTATATGTATAATTTTTATAATATGTAAGCATATAAATATAAATATAAATAAACTGTTATAAATGCTTACAGAATACTAGAGAAAAGAATATCATACTTACTAATTATATAATTAATTATAATAAAACAAAATGTAACAATATTAACTTTTTTCAATTTGTAATAGCAATAGTATTTTGCTCTAAGAAAAATTATTACGTTTATCTAATAATTCTCACTTTCATTTTGATAAATTTTCATTGTGATTTTTCAACATTGCTCTAGTACATATTAACAATAAAATAAATAATTTCAAAATTATGTAGAAGGAACGTAGAGATATGTTAAACAATTTGTTGTCACTTATCCATTGTAATTGCGTGTTACAATAAGTTGTATAATTTTATCGAACAATTCTCGCGTAATGGAAACGTATACTTCCATTGATCTCTGATTTACATTATGAATTTTGTTTATTCCAATTGCTAATCATATCAGTGAATGTTTTCATTTCTATCATTTAAAAAATTTCCTCACATCTCTTATCGTCTTTTCGAAAGAGTCAAATATATCGTATTAACTCTATTTCCCGACTTTACTTTTTATTTCTGGTCAATATAAATATAATACATACTTATTAAATTTTATTTTTATGAAACGTATATATATATATATATGATATGTCGCACGTATAAAATATTTTCAATATGCATGTAATATTGGCCTATGTGCGTTGTTATCAATTCTAATCAGAACTTATATATCATTAGAACAATTACTTTTCTTTTTTTTTTCACATAAAAGTATTCAGTCATAATTCGAAATTTCGCAATAATTGATTATTGGAAAATACAATGTATAAATATTATGAAAAACGTTAAGATAATTTCGAAGATACGCGAAGACGTTCTTCTAATATCATTGATTCGAGAATGGAACGATTAATTGATTGTATATACCTATACATAATTAAATATTATGCATTGAAAAAAAAAAAATACATATGTAAATAAATGGTGATACTAAAAAATATCTTCTTTTCTAAAAGATATCTTAAATAACAAGACTTATAATCCCTTCTATTTTTTCTCTTGCGTAGGTGTGTCCGCCTTTTGTTCCGTTTGTTCCTGTCCCGAAGCTAAAAATTGTGTTAAATGAAGAATCGACACAACGCTAGACATATATTGCGCCACGTCTTCTTTCTTAACAGTTTTTAATTGTGCTACGACCGAATGATAAACGCGATGGGCAGTTTTCGTAGACAATTGTCCGATCGTTTGTACGGTGTGCAAAACTTTATTCTCATCAGCAGAGACTGGATCTATAACATATAAATCGATACAATAAAATCGGTATTCAAATTCTTTCATAATTAATAGCAAAAAATTAACAACATACTTGGCATAGTCTCTTCTCCATCGACAGCAGGGAAATAATGATCCAACAAACGATTGATAAGAACGCTGGTATTATCTACACCTTGGACAGCTATACTACCATATTGAGTATTCAATAATTCGTTCGTTTTCGTTATACTTATTTCTTTGAGCGCTGAAGCATGTTGAGTTGCCGAAGCTTTCGCGGAATGAAGTTTTTCTATCGTCGGATGGAGAGAACTGCACATGACGGCTTTAGCGGCGTCATAAATCTAACAAACAAATCATTTATCTTTCATAAATGATTTTACATATATCCATATACGTAAATATTGTCGGAACTCAAAGTTCATACGAACCTGTTGTGGCGGCTTCTTAACAATCGGAACTTTTTTTTCAACGATGTCGAGTCCTTCGCAAAGTTTCTGATCAACAGCATTTATTTGTCCTTCGAATTTCTTCGCCAATGGCGCTGCGATTGGTACCGCGGTTGCAGTAGCATAATTAAGTCCAACTTCGGCGTAATTCAGTGCCCAATTTATCAAGTGATGAGAATCTTTTAAATAAGAATACGTCGATCCTGTTTTCTCCATAGCCGTGTGAATAACGGGAATTTTTTTTACTCGATTTAATACCTCCAATTGAGGACCCACACCATTTTCTTGCTTAGTTTCCGCCATTTTTAATTTTTTTTTTCTTTCTTTTCAAGCTGTAAACAAGAGACGTGAATAATGTTTTTGCGTTATGAATTTTAATGTGAATAGATTAAACTTTACTATATTATCGTATACATACATATATAGATGTTTTAACTACTTTAAAAAAAGATTAAAATTTATTAAATACTTTTATATATGTACATACGTATACACTTTTACTATATCATCGACTTTTTCTCGTAATTGGTTTGTTCATTATAGTTACGTCAGATCTTGAATGAAATTATACTTTGACCCATGTAACTCAACGTACTCATTTTAGAACGTCGTAGAGATATCCTTAAGTATTTATTTTAATGACTATGTAACTATCTGAATAATCAGACAAATTTATATCGAATATATATGTATGTGTACGTATATATGTATGTATATATAAGTGTGTGTGTGTGTGTGTATGTGTATTAACTCGTACACGATTTGTCTAATATTTCCTTCTTTCGTTTCTTTTTTATTATTCAAATTAATTAACATATATCTCCTTTTTTACTCCATCCATTTATTTTTTTACATTTTGCTCGTTTATTTATATATTTTGTTGATCAATGTAAATTAGAAAAAAGATTATTAATCATTCATGTAAACGATATCATCGCTACTCGATAACCCAAGATTCTTTTATGATCTAAATTCTAAAACGAACGTTTAAATGTTGACCTAATATTATCGAGATACCCTTTCATACAAATATTTTTATCTAAACACACAGTCTAATTTTATTGGAGTATTTCTGTGACTATATCTGTGACACAGATATATATATATATATATATATATATATATATATATATATAGGAGGTACTCGTAAGAATGAAACAGAGTGATCGATCGATCGACGTTTAGAAAGAGAAAAAAAAAATTGGGAGAAATACCTCAAAGAGAAAAGGAGAAACTCGTATCGTCGTCGATAATATTTCGAAGACCATCATATTAGAAAGTGATTTTTTTTTTTTTTACTCATACACTACATTACACATACGACCAAGTGCTTCATAAATAAATGAGTAAATTAAGAAAAAAGAAAAAATAATAATTGAAAGCATTGTTCATCAGTCGAGTTCTATTCTTAATTGGATTACATCATTAATCGATAAATCGATTCCTTAATCATCCTTTGTGCTTTTTTATATAAACTACGACACAATGGGAATGCATTTCTTTTTTGGTCTTTTCTCTTCATTATTTTTTTAAGAGAGGATGCAATGCGATATTCTCTTTGTAGAAAAAATCGAATCTGACTCGATAAGCTTCGAATTTTGATCACGTAAGTAAAAGGTTTATCGATATTAAAAGAAAATCTATGAAAAAGAAATTAAAAGAAGATTAATCAGAACCAGAAAAGAGTAAACTAAAAAAGAAAGTATGTAAAAAAAACGTAGTTTATATATATATATATATATATATATATATATATATATATATATAAAATTTTAGTTTATTATGTATATATAAAAATAGTTAAATTATGTACTTGTAACGAACCATGTACGTGCACGTATCCACGCATCTTTGATCGTAACAGAAATACAAGTTAACTTTCTTTTTCTTTTCTTATTCTCTCTCTCTCTCTCTCTCTCTCTCTCTCTCTCTCTCTCTCTCTCAATCTCTCTCTTTTTCTATCCCTCTCCCTCTTTTTCTCTTTTTCTCTTTCCCTCTTCCTCTATCTCTTTAACATGCTTAACAAAGTATAATAATATTTCTTAACAAATGATTGGTTTACTTTGAAAAGTATACTTACAAAAAAAAAAAAAACACGATTTAAAACGTCTTGAAGTTGTTGAACGAACACCAATTACGTCTTACTTCGCTCGAAGAGATACTGAACGTTGTCACTGCCGGCTTGCGTGCATTTCTGTCTCTTTTATAACATCTTTTCGTTGGTCAGCGAGGAAGAGGAAACACCAATAAGCGACGAGGAAATAAAAACGATGTAGACTTGATGAACACCGGTGGGAAGGTGAAGTGACAAGATTGAATGCAGCGCCATCTTAAACACCGTATCGATCGACAGAAGCACCCTTACTTTTACTTTTTTTTTTATTTCTTTCTTCGTACGTTAATTTTGACGTACTATTCTAAATTGAAAGTATCATAGATCGTGAACGACGTATAAATGTTTACATAAAGACAATAATAATTAAAAATATCAAATTCTTAATTTTTGCATACGAACTTTCAAAAAATTAGCGACCTCAAGTTTTTTACATTTAATAAAGAAAAAAAAAAAAGGAAAATAAATTTAATTACAATTAAATTTAAATTAAAGGAGATAAAAAGAATATATTTCTGGTGGTACGATGAATCCGTAGGTACGGCCCTGTTCTTCCTTAATCTGCGCAGTATAAAAGTACATCTTGTTGATTTCATGACGTGGAGGTTAAAACGTTGGCACTTGTTGCTAGCGAATTACGTGTTGATTCGTAATAGATGGTACGTTAAATTGTACTATGCTCTCACGATAAATCACATTGCGAATCAAATTTAGCGGGAAAATATGAGTCACGATGAAATGCAAGTCTAGTATATAGTTGCGTTATATTTTTGAATTATTGACGTTGAACCATTATAGATTACTATATAAATCGATTTGAAAATTCGATAGAAATATGACAAAAATCAATGTATATAGATATAAAAAGTGTTTTTATTTGTGCTGTTATATATATATATATATATATATATATATATATATGAATTATTGCTATTGTTGTTATTATATTTATATTTCTCTTAATCTTATTTAATAATATTATTTCAGAAATGCAGATTTTTTTTTTTTAAACGTATTTAATAAAGAAGATGGTTTTATGAATAATCTGATTGATATATCTAAGATAACGAAAATCAATAACACAGGGAAGTCTGACAGACTTAGCGTTGTCATTCGAATGTAATGTTCAAAGGTTGAAACGTTTCTCTTCGACTTATCTCTGTTTATGATTTACATATATAGATTTGGAACCTGTCTATTATCCTCATTTTAATATCGCAAATTGAACACACACGACACATATAGATTAATGCGTTGGACTTTGGACTAGAAATTTGAAGTACATCACGGAAAAATTTGAAATGCGGACGACAATATGATATAAGCAGAAATTTCAAGATCGTTTTTCGAGAGTAAGATTTGTATTAATCGATTTATATTTTCCCCCCTTTTCTTTTTTCTTTTTTTCTTACGAACAATATTTTTACTTTTCCGAGAGAAATACATTTGGTTAAATGATATTAATTATATAATCAAAATATAATGAATCATGATAAAAAATGCTTATAAAGATAAAAAAAATGTAAATTATTACAAATTATTTCGAATTTGAATTCTGGTTATTCGACGTTTGTTTGTTGACGGTCTCGCATTTATGAGGACTGGTTAATTCGATCACTTTTTCATTGATCGCATGTATGTATTGTGTAAGTTGTAAAAATTCCAGGAGAAAAGCGATATATCTTCTTAGGTTGTCCTTGCTAAGGGTTTTTGTACGATGAAACATATTTATATAGACACGTCGAGCTGCTTTATTAGATAAGCGGCCAACGGTTTGCAAACTATGAAGAAGTTTGTCCTCTTCTTCCGTCTTCATCGTAGAATCTGTTAAGTGAAAGTCCATGTTATTTTTATTGCTTATCGCTTTCAACTTTTCTCCTTAGCTATTTCCTATTTTTTTTTTTTTTTTACATCGTATTTATTTCATTATTACTTTCTCGTTTACGATTACTTACCAGTTTGATCTTCCTCTCCAATAGCAGGAAAATATACGTCTATCAAATTGTCCACGACTATTGCGGTATTGTCCAAACCTTTCACAGCTGCTGTACCGTAATGAGTTTCCAAAATTTGATTCGCTTTGTTCCAGCTGAGATCTCTCAGATTTGTAGCCTGTTCTATCAAAGTTCCGTTCACATGATAAATCGTGGAAACTGCTGGTTGAACTTTTTTTACGGCTAGGCCGTAGGCATTCGCTAAAATCTAAAGTAGAAAAGGAAACAAAAAAATAAGGATAGTTTCGAAGGAGAGAATATTTTTTTTCGATGGGAGAGAAAAAAATACGTTTGCTTTATATGTAAGTTCTTCCTGTTGCATTCTCACGAAGCAAGATCGATTTACCTACCTGCTCGGGTTTCTCCTTCACCAATGGTACTCTTTCTTCGATTTTGTCGAGACCGAGACAGAGCGTGTGGTCGACAAAATGAATAGGATTCTCGAGTTTCTTAGCTAGGGGAGCCGCTATGGGTACAGCTTGTCTGGTAGCACTCTCGAAAGAACTTTCAGCCGTGGTTAGAGCCCAATGTACTAACCAATGGGAATCTTTTAACTTACTATAAGTTTCTACCGATTTGGTTAAAGCCATTTCAATCATTGGAAGCTCGAGAACACGATGGAAAACTTCGAAATGAGGTAGTTGAGCAGCTTCCGTAGCCATTTTTATTTCGATGAAAAATTTCCTGAGGATATTATTCACATAAATTGATTTGGTATAATCATTTGATAATGATAAAACCTAGAATCTGTCTATAAATATTCCTATATCTTATTCTTTGTCTTTGATCTTATCGTCTGATACAATTCATGTTTTGACAACATTGAATGTAATACTACATTTTAATTCTACAGATAACTATATATAATAATAACAATCCTCGAGATTATTATGTATGAGATATTTATATTTCTCAAGTACGTTTTCTGGATCTGTGTAGGATATGTATATATTTTTTTTATATATATACATGTACAATCAAAATTCAAACGTAACGTTTAGAAAGTAATTTCATTTTTCTTATGTCTTTCTACGAAAATATAATGCAAAATCAAAGTCAGACATGTTTTCCGTTGCGACAAACGTTGATGAGGTCAACGGAATGAAATTCCGTGTATCGTTTGCTGGAGATACGTGAACGCGATGCTTCTTCCTACTTTCTCGAACGAAAACGACCCTCCTATAATAGATAAAAGCGTCTCGCGATAGTCTAGAAATATCTCTCTAGCGAGCGTTGGTGCATTTTAAATGAAAAAACTTAGTTATTCACAGCGATATTACCAAGTTAAAGTCTTTTACAATACATTTAAATAAATTTAGAAAAATAATAATTTAAATATGAAATAAGCATGTTTGTTGATTCTCATATGAAAATAGGTATATAACTTAAATGTAAATTTTTAAACATCAATATATAACAAATACATATATATATATATATATATATATATATATAATAAAATATATGAATATATATTCTGTGTGTGTGTATATATTAGATCGTTACGTATGAAATGCCCGATTTTATAATATGAATATAATATGGAAAATTAGATGTTTCATACGTAACAACCTAATATGATCACATATGAAGGTAAACAGACAGATAATATATATATATATATATATATATATATATATATACTTACAAAATAATTACAATTATAATTATAAATAGACTTATATTAAAATTAGAATACACCTATGTTCTTTTCGCTTAAACAATAAAGGTTCTAGAATTCGACGATGGTGAAGTAGAAAAATAAGAAGAATCGTTAAATAAATGTTATACTTACGTATTCGAAAGTCCTCTTGAACTTCAAAGGTTACGTGAGTTTACAAGAATACCGAACGAAAGTACGTCCTACCCTCGTAGTGGGTGACGCGCGTCTGGCATCGTACACCTTCCACGAGCTCGTAAGGTATCGTATCGCGCATGCGCGATATACACGGCGGCTTTCATTTCATTCGCGCGCAGAGAATTTTCAATCTCGTTTTGTACAAACGTTTATATATTCTAAACAGTTGTTAACAAATTTTTCAATAACGATTCGTATACTTTATAGATACATTTATTTTTCACCAATAGTAATAACATCGAATTACATTAGAACCAATACAGGTAATTAGACGTCCGACGCTTATATTTACGATTATTGTTAGAAACGGTGAAATTGATGATCTTTCCTCGTTAGCATATTCAACGCGCTTAAACTCTTAATTGTAATATCCCGAATCATTATACAATACGTAGATATATGCATATGAAAAGAAGAAGAAAAATCAAAAAAATATTTAGACGAAAAGAAAATGAAAGAGAAAAGAAAAATAAAGTGCGTGCGTTATTATGATAATACATATCTTATTCCCTCTGTTTCTCTCTCTCTCTCTCTCTCTCTCTCTCTCTCTCTCTTTGTTTCTATCTCATTCTCTTTAAACGTTATAGACATGTACTTTTATCATAAGAAAGGAGTTAGTAAACATGATGGGTTGTATCTTGGAAATTTTCTCGTATAAGTAAAACCAATATTTTTGTTTTCCTTCTTCTTCTTGTTCTTCCCTCATTCCTTTATACACATTGTCGATTAAGAACGTTTGCCGGTTACACGACGACGCGAAGAAGAAGAAGAAGAAGGTGACAATGATGTCGACGTTGTTGATGGTGATGACGATGACGATGACGATGATGATGATGAAGAAACAGCTCTAGAAGCCGTAACATTTCTATGTGCCGTTGACCTTGGCGCGTAATCGAGAAGCTTTCCATCGGAAGGGGAAAGAAACCCACCCGAGACAGTTTCCAGGCTTTGCTTCGTTACTCGATACCGTTTATCGGTGGGTCGGGAATCATCTGTGTGTGGTTGTTGTGGTTCTGCTGAAGATCCTGCATTCGGCGCGACATCTTTAACGACGCTGTTGTCATCATTGCAGTTTCGGTGCCTGTTGTCGTTGTTGTATTTTCCGTCCCTGTCTTTGTTCCCGTCGAGTTCACCAACGCCGTCGTTGTTGTAGTCGGCGTGTCCCGTATACTGGGAGGATCGGCGAGTATTGCTGCTAATTGTTCCTAAAGAAAAATCGCTCGCAGAATAAGTGAGTTGATTTTTTTCAAAATAAATTCGATCTAATCGTTTAATAAGAAAGTATCGTCCTCTAATTATTTTTCTTCGTTTAATTCACTTAAATGAAAAAACTTGAAATATCTTTGTTGCTTTTGGATGATATAAAAAAAAAATAGGAAGAAAAAGAATTGTTACGCGTTAATTGTTGCTTGTTAGATTAATGAATGAGTTACGAGGCGATCGAAATTTTAAAAAGAAAGTTATCATCGTCACGGCACGTTTTCTTTTTTTTCTGTTTTATTTATTTCTTTTCCTTTTTTTCAGAGTTAACGAGTTGAGATGGGAAAGATTGCAACAGGGTTTTACCTTTCGATTCTTTATTTCAATGAAAAGAAAAAAGAAAAAAAAAAAGACAAAAAGAAGAACTATATATAACGTTAACAAAAACAGCGATATTATCTATATATTAAGTATAATAAATCTCGTTGAAATATTAAAAGAATAAAAAAAAAAGTTAAAACAAATGTCGTTGAAAGAACCGTGCCGATAATTCTCTTCTTTTTTTTACTCGTTCGGTATCTTCGGTTTCTAGAGGGTGAACAAGGATGAAAAAAAAAGAAGAGGAAGGAAAAAGGGAAAAGAAGAGGTAAAATAAGATCATTCCAAGGATTCATGCGAGCAACGACGGACTGTCCTCGTGCAAAGACGTCGTCGAGCCCGTCGTCGTCCTCGTCTTCGTCGCCGACGTCGGACCGAGTACTTACGCACCAGCAACCTACTCGTGTTCGTTCCGAGTTTCCGTACCACAGAACGGATCGTCACGGACATCTGCTTCGTCTTCGCTGTCTCTCCCTTTTCGATTATAGATACCGCCTACGCATCAAAATCAAATCCTTTGCCAATTCTCTATCTCATTTTGTAATTGTCAATTCATCGTTATCTTTTTTTTTTATTTTTCTATTGTCTTAAGAAGAACCGAGTCGATAGGAGTAAGATATTGTGTTATATAATATTAAAATTATATGTGCATGTATCTATTATTATTCATTAGGGTGGTTCCAAGTAGATTTGAATCTCTTTTCTTTTTTAGAAAAAAAAAAAAAGGAAATATTCCATTAATTTAACCAAGATTCATTAATACAAATCAGAATCGTAATCCATATTATATATTGTCGCTTCGAAATTCTGTTCTATGTTGTAATTATTATGCATCGCAGAAGTGATATAATATTTGATACGGTAGAGACCGTAATCGACGATGAAGAAAGGAAAGAAAAGAGAGCTCAGATCGACCTCGAACCATTTTCGAAATCGGCCAAATTCGGATCTAAGATTCGGAGATTCGACCTTCAAAGTGGCATCCGTTAGCGTCAGTAAACGGCGGGAAATCCTGATGAGAAGTTTGCCAATCCATCGTGGGGTTTTAGCGGCTAGAGATGTTGCACCATTCACGAGATGAACTATGCGTCTTGCTGATTCTCTTGTCAATAGGACGAGCAATTGTTCCAAGGTTGCTGGACGTGCTTGATTCTCAGGTTCGGGTAAGCTCAATATGTTCCATAATTCTTTAGCTTTCTGCAAAGCTAATTTTGGATCCGTTGCAAGCTAACAAAGAGACGAAATTATTTATAATTTAATGAAAGTTGCAATTTTTGATATTATAAAGAGAAACCAAGAACTTACCAATTCTATTACATAGAAAAACACGTGAATGCATTCAGTGCCTTGTTCTTTGAGAGCACGAGCCTCAGCCAATGTACGACGTGTCAATCTCCTTTGTAATTTTATTGAAAATCTTGCACCGTGCTTAATCGTACGAGTCGTCTTGCTGACAGGTTCGTTCATATCAACTTCTGTTAGATAAAAACATAAAAAATAAAAAAATAAAAAGAATTAAATTTAAATATCGCACATAAACTTTAACTTTCGAATTTGAATCATTAATCTTTTGTATTTTTTTGTTATTCCAATAATAACTCTATATTAAATTCATATACAAATAAATATCGTTTCATCGCGCAATAGAAAATATATCGAATGAAAGTATATTGATCTAAATCGATAAGATTTTAAATAATACGTATAGAAAGAAATGATACCATCAACTATTTTATCAGCTGGATCAGGTAAATATCGATCAACGTATCGATCTGCAACAGTGAGAGCACCATCCAATGTGTCCACTGCAACGCTAGCAGCGTGACTCCCAATTTGCTTCACGCTACCAGCACGCATCAGAACCGGTCTTAAAATTTTATTTGCTACGTATTCTCGAGTGTTCCAATACATCTATATGTCAAAAAATAAATAAAAAGAAGAAAATAATATTAATATCATTAGATTGTAAAATGATCACGAATCTTAAAAAATATCGATAATTGATCACCTGTTGAGGAGGGATATGTACCGCCGGTACTCTGTGCTCAACAATATCGATCCCTTTACAAAGTAATTGATCGATCGTCATGATTGGTCCATTAAAAGTGTAAATCGCTGGTTTAGCCGAAGCTGCTGCCAATGCCAAAGATTGTTCCGCTGCATCGAGACTCCAATTCATCAGATAATTCGAACTCTAAATACAATTTTTTTTTTTTTCATACGTTTAATTTACAATTAGGAGAATATTTATTAAAGAAAACAAAAAGAAACGCTTACTAATGATTACAAAAACGAGTCAAAATTATTAAAAAGTTGCTATGCGATCGTTTAATATCATTTTAATAATAAAGAAAGATTAATTATCTATATACAAACACTTTCGTAATCATCAATTGCTCAAAATTCTTCAAAGATGACGTAATTGTCAATCAAAGGAAAAAAGATAATTCGATGGTACCTTTATTCTTTTGTAAACATGTCCAGCAATGTGTATGCTACTTTCGACGATTGGCAAACTCGATAGTTTCATTATCGATTCAAATTGCGGCAGATCCGAATGGACCCGTTTCGCATTGGTTCGTGCCATCTGTGATCGTCGCTAAAAAAAAACAAAAAACAAAGAAAAAACCAAAGTATGTTTTTGTAAAAGAAAATGTTCTACTTTGGATGATATATACTTCATGCGTGTGTAGATACATATGTATAAAATTTGAACAATCTCATGTTAAGAAATGTCGTCTGAAAAGAACGAGAGAAACAAAGAGAAAGAGAAAGAAGAACAAATAGAAATGACGTCGTATGACGAAGAGCAATGACATTTCTCTTTTCTGTCTTATCGATCAGTAACATCGTTGCTACTGCGATCCATGACTATCGTGAAAGTCGAATGAGACGAAAGACGGGGTGCATCGATTTTTTTGACAATTTTTTGTCTATATGCGAAATTTTTATTTAATTATCATAAGAGGGAGAGAAAGAGAGAGTGAGAGAGAGAGAGAGAGAGAGAGAGAAATAAGAAGACTGTCTCGTGATTAAGTCATGATCGAAAGACCCGAGCTCCTTATCGGATTTATCCAAGATCATCGAAATCATTTTAACCTTTTGTAAAATATGGCGATGACGATTTCCCGTTTTAACGAAAACTTTTGTATAATAATATTGTATTGTGATATATGTACATTTTTATCTTTCACTTTTTTACGAATTTACATGATCGTAAGTTTGATATAAAAAGAATCTTGTTTTATTCGTTCGATCCATCTTTTCTCTTTTCATATATTAATTTCTACAGGTAAAAAAAGAATGAAAGAAAGAAGGAATATTGAAAGGATTGCGTATAGAAATGAGCGCCACTTTAATTTACGATTAAGTTAGCATCACTTCGCCGGATACGCAAGCGCGAGAAAGTAATAATAACGCGAAACAGATAACAGGGGAAAGTGAGAACGAACGAGAAAGTAATTAAGAATAAGACGGACAAGATAATATGAAAGAAAACAAGAGATGAAGAGAGAGAGAGAGAAAGAGAGAGAGAGAGAGAGAGAGAGAGAGAGAGAG
>NC_057686.1:14380520-14410520 GCF_014466175.1 Vespula pensylvanica
ACACACACACACACACACACACACACACACACACACACACACACACACATTTATCTATTTATATAAATAGATAAATATCATCTTCGAGCATCTCCAGAATTTCAATGTACGTTATTATTATTTTTCAATAACAAACCAATCGACATTCCTAATTCTTTTCTAATTATTTTTCCTTTTCTTTTTCTATCTATTTTAGTTGTAGTTTATTTAAAATTATCCTCAAAAGGATTCTCATAAAATAAGAGAAGGAAAATAAGCAGATTATTCGATCGTTTCATTTGAAGCGAATTCGACATGATTGAAGTCGATTTATCGTTACCATGTTACCTATCGCTCGTGAACCTTCTTTGTTTCCTGGGACCTTTCGTAACGGATAAACGATCGCTCTCTAGAATCTACTAGCGGTCCATCTTTATTTCCTTTATTTGCAGAAAAGAGATTGATACTTGTTACTTATCGATCAATCGTAAATATCTATAAATCTATCTATCCATCTATTTTTATTTTACGATTATTATATCATCTACATGTACATATGCGCATACATATTCTTTCTTCATGCACACGCGTGTACGAGAGTGTCAATTTCTCTGTTTCTGTTTTTTATTCATTCTCCTATCTTTGATCCATACACACACGTGCACGCGCGCACGCGTATACACATACACACACATACACGAACATGCACACACATATGTAGATATACACGGATGATCATGATCATACATATGGAACGATAGATCCACCTCTTCCGAAAGAGTATCGGAGAATTATCGCGATCTTTACGTACCTCGGTAATTCGTACCTTTAAATTTCCGTCGACGATATTAACGCAGTCGATTACGTGTCGCCGGTTTGGATCCGAACAAACGACACAGAATTAAAAGTCCGGTGTTTCGCCTGAGAAGGCGTCGTTGACTGCACGTCGAGAACTGCGAAACGGTATCTCTTAAGTTTGACCTATGACACGTTGCCGATTACGTGCGGCCCGCAGAATGGCAACAGTAATGGCGCATCGAGAAAGAATCTCTTTTTCTCTTTCTTTCTTCTTTATTTTTATCATCCTTCTCTTCTTTCATTCTTCCTCTCTCATCCATCGATTTTCGTTGCATTTCTTTTGTAATTAGGATGAGATTGGTTAATTTGACCTCTTGTATGTTTCTTATCGAAAAAGGGAAAGAAGGGAGGACAAAGAAAAAAAAAAAAAAGAAAAACAAAAAAGAATATATCATGCATATAATCATGCAATTAACCCTTTGTAATGCCATGTAATTTTTAAATCAAACACATATCTGTATTTTTGAAATCTTATTTTTCATTTTTATTTGATACAAATTAACGTTATACATGGTATAGTATAATTATATTATGAATTATACATTATATAATATTTATTTTTAGGTATGAAAAAGGAAAAGAAGAAAAATTGAGTTATAAAGCGTTAACATTACACTTTGATACATCGATCGACGGGATCGAGTTGATGTTCGAAGTCTAGCTCGTTAATTAAATATCCATGATATTGTCAAAAGATAATCATTCATTTAACGATTAACTACTAATTGGCAAATTCTCAACTGTCTCGTTCTAAGCAAATCGATCGAACTTTTCTATGGTGGAACATCTCTCTTTAAAAAAGTTTCTTAATGAGCTCGATCGTCTATTTTTGATTTCTTCTCTTCTTATCATCATTCTCTGAAGGATTCTCTCTTTCTTTCCCTCTCTCTCTCTCTCTTTCTCTCTCTCTCTCTCTCTCTTTCTCTCCCTTTCATTCCTAAGAAAGAAAAAGGAAAAGAAACTACGAGCGGAAAAGTCGAATTTATCTCTGGCAGACGTTCGTAATTATGTTCAAAGTCCAGATCGTGTCGAAGCTTTCGTGTTTGGGCTTTATACGGGAAGTCGAAGATTTAATCTTTGAGTTGTATGCTCGTGCGAGCACAGTATGCGTGTAAGTGAGATAGATGCGTTCGCATGTACATATGTATATATACTATATAAGTTTGTAAACGATATATGTACACGCATATGTTTTAAGGCGATTTCTCAGTCTCTACATTTCCACGAGATCCGATTGTCTCGCATCGAGGTCTCGCATGCGTCGAGAGAAAAAGAAAGAGATGAGAGAAGAGAAAAAGACCAATGGCTTCTCTTCCTCCTACTCTTCATCATTCTCATTCGTCTTTTCTTATTCGTCTCGAGTTCGCGTCTGCGCTATGAAAAAATCGCTCCTCGAAGAACCACTTTTCTCTCTCTCTCTCTCTCTCTCTCTCTCTCTCTCTCTCTCTCTCTCTTGCTCTTTTTTTTTCTTTTTCTTCCTTCCATTTTTTGTCTACTATTTTTCTTTCTCTTTTTTTTTCTTTCGATATGAAGATGCGTTTTTATATCTCCTGCCTCTTCTCTCTCTATCGTAACGAGATTTTATGCCATTTTTATACGTAACATCGACGAGCAAAACGAGTCATGACGTGATGAAGGAAAATTTCAAGGAAGTTGATCCATTTAGAAAGGGATAACGTTACGTCGAATTAATTTGCTCGTTCGGTGGAAGAAATCTTTCGATCTTTTTTCTTTTCTTTTTTCTTCTTTTTCATAAGTTTCTTAATAAAAATATTGTTCTGAATTTAATTCAAGTATCCATTTTGTATTTTACGTTTAATTAATTTTATATATTGACCACATATTTATGTTGAAAATAAAATAATATAATGCAAAGGATATCGAATTTAAATATCCCAATATATTATCTTAATTATATATCAATTGTAAAAAGAATTTTTGAAGAGATAAGTAAGTTTAGAATGAGTGATATTCATCAATATCAATTAGTGACACGTTTGTGTAAGTCATTCGTAACAAATTATTAACAACAATATTTGTATGAAAACATGTTTATAAAATCTAATATATATCTAATATTGACTAGAACAAATTTTTCTATAAGTTAAGCTTGAACTTTTCTACCGAAGAAGATAACCGACAGATAATGTTAATTAACTTGTTGATTGTCGATATCATCGGTTAATTCCAATCATTGACATTAATTAGCTTTAAACATTAAAATCAGCCCAAATAAAAGAAAAAAGAAGTAATTTGCTATTCTAAGCGCTTTAAATTTGTCTAATAATATATTTAATTTAGATTACGTGTGTATTTGATAATTAAGAATTACATATTTCATGTTTATTTATAAAAATTTCAAAACATTCAGAGTGCTATAATATGTATGATGTCTCTTTGAGTAAAGTATCGATATTTATCAATCATAACTCTTCATCGGAATGCAACGGAAACGGCAAGCTTCTTACAACATGCTTGACGAATATGTTAGGGAAAAAGAAGATATGTATTAAATAGTGCTATCGAAGTCAATTTATTTTAATCTATGCCTATATATATATATATATATATATATATATATATATATATATATACATATACATACATATGCATGAATATATTGAAAAGATAATAATCGTATTTGTTTCGAAGTACATGATTTAATATATGTATATATAAAAAATACACAGAAGTATATAAATATGTGTGTGAAGCAACGTTAGTCTGACATCTCTTTTAAAAACGTTTTTGCGTCTTAGATACGACAATTAGATAGAATATAGATCAATGCAATTTAGCATATGTATGTCATCTGTAATTGGAAATGTTTTTTATTGAAAAAAGAGATGTATTATTCTTTAGATCGAAGGATAACAAAAATGCGAGAGTATTTT
Source organism: Vespula pensylvanica (assembly GCF_014466175.1). Lineage (NCBI taxonomy): Eukaryota > Metazoa > Arthropoda > Insecta > Hymenoptera > Vespidae > Vespula > Vespula pensylvanica. The sequence continues at coordinate 14,384,252 of NC_057686.1, forward strand.
ATTTATAAATGTTGTAATTATTAACAAATGATGTTCGATTAAACAAATTTTACTGAATTTTAACACAATTTTCCTTCATTGAAAAGTCAATTCCTAGTTTTCTCACTGGATGAATACTAGCAATCTTCCGTTTGACATTGCTAGTTAGTCTTTGTTAGTCGGATCCAGTGATAGATCTCTAGATAGAAATGCTCTTTATTAATCCGACCTTTTCTTTAGGCTACGATCGTGAAGGTACTTTCGTGTCTTTGAGAATTTCCAGATCTTCCAGATGTATTTATTTATAGAATTATTCTAATTTTTTTTCCCATGTAATTTGACATTTAAATACGATGAGCGATGATCAAACTTCGTTGTATGTTTCGTAGATTTTTCTTTTTTTTTTTGTGTTATCAATTTTTATTTCAATTATTTCTATATCCATAAATGGTCTAGCTGATAGATCTTCTGATTCTGCACATGTTTAATTTATCGTTGTTGACAACGTTAATAGACAATCATTTATATTCACTAAAAATAAATCACAAATGGGGTTGCCTGAATTATAAGATATGAATAAAGAAGATGATGAGTATAAGATATTTCTTCATGTCATTCATTTAATTTTGTTTGTAAACGCTTCGCACTTTCGTTGATGCTTCGAACGATCAAAAATGCCTGATTCTATCAACGATTTATTTCTTATTCATTGATTTTAAGTGGATTAATAATTTAGAACAATGTAGTTGCGAATACATTGAATGACCCAAATTAGATGACAACCCGTTTTACATCGGTACATGGATATTATCAACGACGACGACGATACTGAAGCAATGATAAAGAAAAAATGTAAAATAAAAATATTAAAATTATTCGATTAATTGTTCTGAAATATATTTTCAAACGTAATAGATGGAATGATGTTGCACGGATATAGTGAACATAAAAAATGAACGTAAAACTGTAAACATAAAGAATATTTTATCATTAAAAAAATCATTCGAGACGGAAATGTTTTCTAATGCTAGGACGTGAATCATTTTTTAACGCTCGTAAATTTATTTATCAGTAAAAAATTTGTCATTCGAGAAAATATCGTTTTTTTTTATTACTTTTTAAAACTCTTGCTTGAGAAAAGAAAAAAATATGTCTGTAGGATTCGTTTCTTTTTTTTAAGCATGTTACAATTCGCCGACTATTGTAACGTTGTAACGTTTTACACGGGTTATGCAGGACATGTCTCGTGCAACGCTTCTAATATTAACTTCAATCAGAGGCAATAAGGAGGAAATAACTCGACACGTGCACGCGCTATTATTTATTGTCTCGGATGCTCACGTGATGATGAAAATAGGCATATAAAGGTGTCTTGATCTTGAACGGACTGACATATTCCTTCGTGGGCGTCGTTCGGACCAAAGTGAACGTTCGCCTGCGTCTATAGGAATATCGTTTATTTTCAAAGTTAATAATTATTTTAAACGAGTTTTTATACGTTACTCGATCTGTTAATTCCGTGATTATATCGTTTTCCTTATATTTTTGTTTCATTTTTTTCCTAATTCCTCGAAACGTCAAGAAAACTATTTTCGAAAAGAAAAAAAAACACACACACAAAAGAAGAATTCTACGGGACAGGACAAAATGCGTAATCTAGAGAGTCAAAGAATTTTGAAGGACGAGGAATGTTTCGAAGTGGTAAGGAAGAAACTTCATCGAGATTGCATGGAGGATTTCTCCTTGATCGATTACGAGGTAGTGCCCATAGACGGTGTCAATGGTTACATGGGTCAATATTTTAAACTCAAAGCTAGGGTGGCGCGTCCGATGACACCATTGGAAACGAAGGATTTAAATTTCTTCACAAAGATACCACCGCCTATCAGTAGTCCACAATATGAGTTCATTCAACAGTATGGTACCTTCAAGAAAGAGGTCGAACTTTATACCAGAGTATTTCCTGAAGTTTTGGATGGTCCTGAACAAAAGTATATACCAGAGTGTTTCTTGGGTTTGGAGAATGACGTAATCGTGTTGGAAGACATGGCACATAGTGGATTTATTATGACAGATAAATTCGAACCATTCGATTTTGAACATTGTCAGGTGTTGATGAAGACACTTGCTAAGTTCCATGCAAAGTCGTTCATCTTCGAGGAACAATACAAAAAGAATTTACACGACGAATTTTCTCATTGCATGCAAGAAACACTTTGGTCTCACAAAGATGGTAAAAGCAAGGCCATGTTCGATGCTGCTGTTAAGGGTACAGTTTCCATGATCGAGATCATACCAAATTTGAATAAAAATCAGAAGGAAGTTTTCAAGGAAAAACTCATCGATTTATCGGCAAGTCACATGGATAAATTATCACCCTCGTCTAAGCACAAAAACGTCTTATGTCATGGCGATTTATGGGCAAATAATATACTATTTAAGTATGACAAGGATAAGAAACCGATCGAGTGTTGTCTGATAGATTTTCAATTAGCCAGGTGAGGATCGTCATTCATTGAAAATTAATAAGAAAAATGACAAAATTGAGTGTTTAATTTTTCTTTTTTTTTTCAAAATCAAACTAGTATGTCTTTTGTAATATTATTTTAAATCTTTAGGTACAATCCACCAGCGCATGATATTCTATGCTTTTTTCAATTCACGACTAGTCGAGAATTACGGGATAAACATTGCGAGACCTTGTTAAAAATTTATTACGATTCGATGACAGAAGCATTGAAAGAAGCAGGCTTGGACATATCAATGATCTTTCCATGGATCGAATTTATGTCGTCGATTGAGGATTTACGTACTATGTGTATTATTCACGGTATCTTGAATACACCGATCATGCTCTTGGATCCTGGCGCGGCCAGCAAGTACTTCAGCGAGGAACCTGAACTTCTCGAAAGTGTTCTCTATGTCGATAGGACACCTCTTATTTGTGGACAATTCGAGAATGTACCGAAATATCGGGCCAGAATGCTCGAGGGTTTGCTCGAGTTATATGATCGTTTAGTCGATTAAATTTCTTCATTTTTTCGTTTAACAAAGAAAGTATTCCCTGTAGTCTAATATTGGATTACTATTCGAAATAATCTGTATAATTAAAATATTAAAAATATTGTAAAAAGTAAGAATTTTGAAAATAATTATTCACTCATTTCAATCTTTGATATACATTGAGCTTGCCTCGATTACGTTACGGATATATTGATTTGGTTGATTTAATAAAAGTGTCCGAACAAATCTAAGATTCTAATAAACTGCAAAAGTAATTAATACTCTTTTTTTTTTTTAATTTCTTTATTTATTAATAGAAATTATACTCACCTTGGTATAATATTACGAATAAATCTCGAATAATAAACATCCTCTTTGTATTCTGCAAGGAAACATTTTTAAAGAAGGAAGGATGTAAGAATTGTATGTAAAATAAAAATTTGATCTCAAATTTGACGATGGTATCGCACGTTGAAAAACAATAACAATCTTATCGATCATGTGAACGGTATAACCCTATTCGGGACACGCTCGAGATAGGGCATCCGTTCTCTTTTATTACAAACTCTGATGTGAATATCGCACACCGAAACGTGAGGCATAATGGGACTCTTGTAATTTCATACCTTTTATGTATATAATTATTTATATCGTCAATTATAATGAATATATAGTTATGTACAATATTGAATCTCATTCTTTAACAATAACATCAACAACATGATTAAACAACGTTCCTCATTGGTACACAAATTGTAAATGTACAGATAAAAAAGCATTAGATGAGGTTCAATGAGGCATCGAAGGTGGGCGTACACACTCGGCGCGCCTGAATCCCTTCTTCCCTTCGTACACAAACGTAATCCTTTTATCTATTTATATATATATACATATACATATATATATATACATACATACATACATACATATATATATATACATATATATGTATGTATATACATTTACACATACACATACACATATACATACATCTGTCGAAATATTTTCGATCCTATGTCCATATAAATCTTTCATTTCCATTTACCTCTTCGTCTTCCTCTTCAACCTTTCCATCTTCCTCGTCGTCTTCTTCTTCTTCATCTTCTTTATCCCTTCTCTCATATTTTTCTCTTTTGTTAAATTTTATTTTATTCTTTTTTTCTTTTTTTTTTCTTTTTCTTTTTACGTAAGCCTTCGTCACACACATAAAGTGATCCCTTTATCTAGATCACTTCGAAAACGTTACTACCCGTGCGTTATTTCGTGGCACGAAAGAGTCAGAGTGCGTTGATAATGAAGTACACCCGTATATAACTTCACGAATAGAAATTATTATGTTTAATCATCCACGACGACCCTTACCGTCGTTAATTAATTAATTACACGGGCCACCGAAATCCCCTTCGAATGTTCTTCATGCAACACCGAACGACATTTTTAATTTCTTTCTCTCTCTCTCTCTCTCTTTCTCTTCTCTCCTCTTTTGTGTTTCTTTTCTGTTTTTATTCCATACCATAATTTCTTTCCATGTCATAATCAAACGCAAAGGTGTCGTTCGACGTGGCGAAGGTAAAGGGATTAACGCAAGAATACAATCGCACGTACATACACACATTATGAGCACGCACATTATACGTATATATACACACATTATTTATATCTTTATACTCTTTATATATATATGTATATATATGTATCTGTATACATACATAGATATATACATACATACATACATACATACATACATATATATATATATATATATTTGTTTATTATTTATAAGTATATACCTATCAATATTTATACTTCGTTTATACACGTACACGTTCCACATGCACGCAACAAAATATACGCCGTGTATCACTCAAGGCGAATTAGATTACACGGTATGTATCGATCGAGTCAGTGCATGATTTAATTATTAAGGAGAGTGCACGACGCTTTTACTTCCTCGCGAGGAACCAGCCAGGGCCGACGCTTAGCCGCTCTTGTACAACTTGTACCTCGATCTTTCGTGATTGTCGACGTTTTTTTTTCTTTTTTTTTTCTTTTTTCTTTTTCCTTTTTTTTTTTTATTTTTTTCTTATATTTTCTAACAAAACGACAAGAATCTTAATAGATAAAAATATTACATAGAGATGTTTACTAGAAACTAGTAAATAGTGGAAAAGAAAGAAAGAGAGAAAAAAGAAAAAAAAAAAGTAATTTTCGTTTTATGGGTGGAAATAAAACGTCGACGTTAACGAGATCGAGAACAAATATACTGGACGATCACGATTCTCGAAAAATCCTTCTTTCTCTCTCCGTTTTGTGCGTACGCATCCTGGGTTTAAAAAAAGGAACTCGACGAAAGCATAAAAAAGTCGTTTAATCGAAAGCGAACGAACATCGAACTGTCTCTCAGTTTGAAAATCGATCACGAACGAAGCTTTCCCTGGCTCCGTCGCGACAAGACGCAAATCGTCGACCGATTCGTCTAGACGAGACTCTACGCAAGGCTCCAACGAGTTTCTCGTTTTATTTTAGTTTATTTTATTTCGTTTTATTTTGTTTTTTTCTCTTTTTATTTTTTTTTATTTCGTATATTTGTTTCTTCATCGATTTGTTTATTTTTTCATCTTTCATCGGATCGATTTCGTACTCTTTCGTTTATTATTTTTTCTTATCAGTTTTTTTGTCTTTTTCTCTTATCATCTTTTTTTCCTTTTCTTCTTCTTTTTCTTTTTCGAGTCTTTTTTGCCTCGAATAATGTCACGACACATGACAGAACACCGATCATACGTGACACGAATATGTCTGTATATATTGCGCGACGGGACGAGCACCGAAGTTGGGCTTTCGTTAATAAGATTTACATTTCATGAAACTTTAACTTCTTATTCTTATTCCTTTTTCTTCTTCTTAGGTCGACGAGAAAAGAGACTCTTTCAAAGATTCAAACGTATTTTTTATCTTTTCCTTTTAATTATTTTCTTTTATCAATTAATGAAATTTAATTGTTAATTTACGATGGTAAATATCTTGTAAAAAGAAAAAGAAAGAAAAAAAAAATATAAAAGTCGAGATACGTACCCATATCTTTCTTTTTTTTTTTTTCGTTAAAAAGAGATCTAACTCCAATTGGATGCAAAGAAACAATTCAGTCTTTCTTTTATACGTTAAGTCAATTCATAAATAAGTTAAGAGTTTATTACAAAGAAATAACACTTCTCTATGAATCAGCCGGAATAAACAGGATATGTTTTAAACGAGAATTTCTACTTTGCGGTAAGTTAAGTCATAAATAAGTACTATTTTATCGTAATAATAACTCCTTATTTATAACGACACTTATACTTATGAATCAACTTGACATATTTTTCTAGACGAGAAGACTTTCGTCTCGTTCCCGTTCCACATTTTTCTTGTCGAAAATAATTATAGTACGTTTATCTCCTCAATTAAAATATCTCATCATCCATTCGGTATCCAAATAATAACGAGCTTCGATCGCCGTACGACGGAAAAGAAGGACGTACGATTTTACTTTTCTTCTCTTTTCATTTTTCTCTCATCCCGTCGCGCGCGTTCACGGATCCTCCGTAAGAAATTAAAGGAGGATCTTTCGAGAGGAAAGAGACAAACAGACAAACAGACAGACAGACAGACAGACAGACAGACAGACAGACAAAGTACATATGTACAGATTGACAGACAGAGAGGACACACAATTTTTGCAAAATTCTAGCTCGAAAATTTTCGTCTTTCACATTACATGCCAAGTGCCCTCATTGATCGTTTGCACATTTTTTATGCATGTCTACATTCTATTACTTCTTCTTTTTTTCATCGTTATCATAATCATCATCATCAGCATTATCATCATTATCATCATCATCATCATTAATGTTCAACTTCACAAGCTTCGAGACATTTCCCCGTTGCTTCGAAATCGAGCTGTACACACAGAAACGTTTATGTACAACGAATTAAAATACGAACTGCAGTGGCAGTGAACAGTGCAGATGAATAGGTACTCCAAACAGCAAGTTAATTAGCGGCACAGCGCAACAGCGGCGGCAGCGGCGGCGGCGGCGGCGGCGGCGGCGGTAGCGGCGGCGATTACTTTTTTTTATGGGTTTTTCTCTTTTTTTTCTCCCTTTTTTTTCTTAATCACATTATTACAAACACACACACACGCGCGAGACACGACACGTCTATATCATTATCTATTCATTTAGCTCGACATCTTCAGATTCCCTTTTTTTTTTAATTACTGGGTTATTCCTTTTCTTCTTCTTCTTCTTCCTCCTCTTCTTCTTCTTCTTCTTTTTCGTCTTTATTTTTACGATTTGTGTTTATTCATTTTTTGTTTTTAATACTTTTTCTTTTTTCTTCATTTAAATTAGTTTCTCCTTTTTCTTTTTATCGCTCTCTGTGTCCTAGGCTAATTAACACGCACGTTCCGTTCTTTCGTTGGCAGGAAAATCGAGGGTATAAAGTAGATGAGAAAAAGGATGAAATAATAAAGAAAGAAAAAAGAAAAACGAAGTGAATTTACTGGCGCGTAATTAACATTTCTTTTATTCTTCCCTTCGTATTTTGATTTTCATCCGCTTCTACCCTCGTCTCCAGCCACGTGGACCTACTCACGCACACACATACACGCATACGCGACCAACACGAAGAAGAAACACGATTAGTCGCGTCGTCGTCGGGTTTCACGACGGACGTAAATAAGTACCGAGCCTTTTTATTTTCACGTCTATGTGTGTGTATGTTTACGTGAATTTAACACGTACACATATACGCACTATCGGAGATCGAGAGAATATATTAATGAATGAAAGAAGGAACAAACGAATCAATGAATGAATAAATGAATGAATGAGTGAATAAATGAATGAATGAATGAATGAATGAATGAGAGAGAGAAAGAGAAAGAGAGAGTACAATACCTGTGCACAAGTTTATCCGTTATATGTAGGTATGTATATTTATATCCTTTGGCATATGTGTATATATATGTACGTCCGTTATATTTTCTTATTTGTTGTTTTTCTTCTTCTTTTTTTTTTACTTTTGTTTTATACACAGGTGAGTTTCACAAAAATATATAAAAGAGAGAGCGCTATGTGTACATATATATGTGCATATAATACCTATATATAATCGATTTACTTCACGTCGCATGGAAAAGTGTATTTATGTGTGTACATCTGTTTTGTGTGTACGTAAACGTATGATTGGCTTCGTTAGAATAATTTCTTTCTTTTTTTCTTTTTTTTTTCGTTTTTCTTTTTCATTATCTTATCTAACATTTTTTCCACTTTATCTCGAATCTTAATTTAACACGTACACGTTATACGTTACACGTGTATCTTTGTGTGCGTGTGTGCGTGTGTGTGTTTAACGTCCAACGTTTTTTCTTCGATAAGATTACATCTCGTTTACTTTCTTATGACCCCTTCTTCTCTTACACTCGTGCCATTGTAAAAGAGTCCTTTTTTCGTCGCTTATCCTTACGTCTTATAAATGTCTTTAGGCTTTGGGACGTTCACGAATGAACAGCACTCTCGTATCTCTTATACGTACATATATACAAAAAAATTAAAATTATTTTATCAGTTAGAGAAAGAGAAAGAGAGACAGATAAAGATTGATAGATAGATAGATAGATAGATAGATAGATAGATAGATAGATAGATAGATAGATAGAGAGAAAGGAATCGCATGAAAGTTATACATGAAGAAAAGAAGACGACGGTGAATGCAGGCCGAAATAGCTCGAGGATGGAAATGCGAGCGACTTCGAACGTTTTTCATATTTTTTCTTGTGATTTTTGTTCTTCTTTAATTACACAAGAAAACGTACATATATACACGTATATGTACGTGTACTTGTTCTGTGTATATATGTATATATATATATATATATATATAATGTATTTGTATATATATATATATATACATATATGTATATGTATATTTATGCGCGCACACACACACACGCACGCATGCACGCACACGCACACACACAAAACGTTCCTTTATCATACAATGATAACTCTCGAATGAAACGAACGGGAGAGATCAGAGTTCTTTCTTTTTTATGCAAGAAAAAACACACACACACATACAGACGACGCGCGACTCTCAACTCTTTCGACGACGTTCGACGTCATCGTTTAGGATTAGGAGGGGGTTGGGGGCTGCTCCTCGACGTCCCAAAGTTTTGCGATCATGGTAGTCATCGTAGAGAGAACCGGTAAGCTACACGATACGTACGTACGTACTTACAAAAAATTATTTCAAAAAACACAGTTATATACGTTCCCCTTCTTTTTCCCTTCCTATTTCTTCTCTCCTTCTTTTTTTTTTGTCGTTCTTTTTATTTTTGTTTCGTTCCTTATCTTCTCTACCTCATTCTCATCTTCTTTTGCACCGATACGATGTGCGTGTGCGTGCGTATGTGTAAAACCTGTACAAAGTGCTCGAGATTGAAAATTTGTATTGTTCCTTTCGTATTTGGTTGTGTAAAGCAAGACACACGAGGTAAAGGTTACAACGTTTTTGTTTTTGTTTTTTTTTTTTTTATATTTTTTTTATATTTTTTTTTGTATTTTTTTTTTTGTTTTTTTTTTTCTTTTTATATGTACGTAGTAGTTCCGGGCACACTACGATTTTCTTCTCTCTACACGCACTCATCAGCAGTGTCACCTTTCAACCCTTTCGGTACTCCTTCTCGTATTCTTCTTTGTATTTATTTTTGTCTTTTAGTTTTTCTTTTTTTTATTGGTTTTTATATTTTTTATTCTTATTCGTCTTTGTCGCCGATCTCCTCTTTGCTTTTTCTTTCTTCATCTTCTTCTTCATCTCTCCATCGTCTTTCCCTTTGGCCTCTTCTTCGATGCACTTCCTATCAATTGAAATCGTTTGTCTTTTTACTTTTATAATAATATCGTTTCTATAGTTTTATCTCTTCGCTTATTTATTCTATTTGTCTTTTGTTCACGTCTCCACGTCTTACTTTTTCATTTTCTTTTTCTTTTCTTTTCTTCTCTTTTTTTTTCTTTCTTACGTCGAGGTATGAAAAGAGTCAGGTTTGAGGGGACGAGAGGGAAAAATGGAGAAAAAGAGAAAGAAAGAGAGAGAGAGAGAGAAAGAGAGAGAGAAAGAGACAGATAGATAGAGAAAGCGAGAGAGAATAAGAAAGAGATGAGGCGAACGTTGGACAATTAATTTCTGTTTGAATTAATCTCGACGAATCGCTTTCGGCTTTTCCTCGTTGCACCGTCTTCTCCTTCCTTTTCTCTTTTCCTTCATCTTCTTCTTTCTCTTTCTTCTCTTTATACTTTTGTTTACAAACGAAACAACTCTCGTTCCTCGTCTCTTTAATCCTACGATAATTAAATAATCTCGAATGAATCACACGGAGGCGTTGATTTTTTATCTGATCTTGTGTTTTTTCTTTTCTTTATTTTCTTCTTCTTCTTCTTCTTCTTCTTTTTTAAGTTGCTTCGTCGCGTTATTCTTTGTGATTATCTTTTTTTCTTTCTTTTCTCTTTTTTTTTTCTTTTTTTTAATTCACTGCGAATCATCATCTTACAGTACGTCGGGGAAGGCTCCGCGAGTCGGTGAAACGTCAATCCTCCCACCTGTTCTCTGTACCTTCTCCTTTCTCCCGTTGTTTTGTTGTTGTTGTTGTTTGTTCGCTTTCCTGCATCTTAACTTATTATACATATACGCTCCTCTCTTGAGCTTTCTTAGGTGTATAGGGGCAAGGGGAGGGGGTGACTCGATCACACATTTTGTCTCCGCGATAAGCCGACCAGTCCTTGCGTTAATAGTTGTCCTTTTACGGAAAAGACAACTTTGATTGATTTTTGAGAGCACCACGTGTAGCTACCCTCGGACCATGTTTCACCATGCCACTTCCAACATTCCCCAATTCTCCTTTGATTTTCTTTTTCTTATTTTCTTCTCCTCTTCATCTTCAATTTCATCTTCCTATCCACTTTTTCCATCCACTCAATCCTCTCCTTCGTACTGCAAACTTTCGTCCGTTCTTTTTTGACCTTTTTCTCTTCACGATCACGCGTTTATTGCACAGAATTTGCAATATTATCGAAAAAGGAAACGTGGAAGTTCTGTGAAGGATCGTGAAAAAATAAAAAACAGAAAGAGAGAGAAGAGAGAGATAGAGATAAATAGATAGATAGATAGATAGATAGATAGATAGATAGAGAGAGAGAGAGAGAGAGAGAGAGAGAGAGAGAGAGAGAGAGAGAGAGAGAGAGAGAGAGAGAAAGAAAGAAAGTGAACGAGAGAGAAATATAAAAATAAATATAGACAGACAGATAGATTGAGAGAAAGAAAGAGATAAAAAAGAAATAGAGAAAAAAGGAAGGATTCGCGTGGCTGGCTGATAATCTTGATAACGTTGATTAGAACAGAAAGAACGGACGTTTTTGTAATTTCTTTCTTTCTTTTTTTTTCTTTTTTGTTTGCTTGCTTGCTTGGTTGCTTGCTTGCTTGCTTGCTTGCTTGATTTTCTATGGACGGGGCTCGCGTAGGCTCGATGATGGACGCGTGATATTTCATCTCCTTTCTCGAACGACGAAGAAGACGGGATGAGTTCAGGAATGATGAGCGGCATGATGACCTTCGACGCGTGAATTAGATGTAGGAGTAAGGTCCGTCGGTGAGGGCGCTACACAGCAACAGTCAGGAGGCGTCGTCTTTGCCACGGGTACCTCTGCTGGGTCTGTACTCAAGTCCTGGATCGAACTGCATCAGCACGAAAACCTGAAAATTTCGATTAAATCAATCATTCGGACAAATCAAACGATTATTTCAATGATAGAATAAAAAGATAGATAAAAAACTATAAAGGTAATTATGTTTGAAAAGTATCAAACAAATGTTACGAATTATTGTTTTATGAATTGTTACGTAATATTTTATGAATTATTTCGTTGGTACCTGATCTGTGGGTAAGAGTGTGAAATCGTCCGGTGGATTTGTAATGACGTATCTCTTTGAAGAAGCATCGCACGACGAACTTGTATCTCGAAACCTAAAAAGTACGTTCATTCGTAAGTCTCACTGATCTTGTACTCACAGTCCAACAACATACATTCATAAACACACACTCACACGTAAGCTAAGCTAAACATAAATAAACTTCACGATACGTTTTATCGAATCTTTAAGATATACTACTTTAAGATATACTTTAAGATATACTTGATTTTAATAAAACAAAGTGTGAACTCAAGTTACGGGAAATAAAGAACAATCTACTCGTAGAAGCTAGATAATCTATCTTAAATCGAATTAAGATAAATAGAATAGAAATGAAATTAAAAAAGAAAAATAAAAAAAAAGAAGCTACGCTAAGATAAATTAAAAATAGCTAAAGATTCTTTGGAGTAGACTAAGCGTGTATATACAATTAGCTTGGGAAGCTCAATTGTTAAGCGTATGTAAGTAAATGAAATTTTGAAGAAGGAAATTGAAATGTTAAAGAAAGAATAATAGAAAGATTATTAGGAATATAATACATCAAATTAAATTAAAGAGAACGCTAAAACTAAAACCAACACCGAAAAGAAAACTAAACTAAAATAAGAAATAACTAAACTAAGCTGGTTTAGTTTGCAACATTAAACTAAACGCTAAACAAATAGATGACAATAAAAAATGATAGGTATTTTTTGGATGAAAAAACTCACGATCATCGTTTTGTTCTCGTGACGCAAAAACGGAAAATGCAAAACTGTGCGACAGAAAATGAAAGAATCACGGAAGTAATTATTACAAGAATGATATACGATAAAAATGTCATAGACTTTGATAGCGATATATAATATGGCAGCAATCAGAAAGATCATTGTAAGCCAGAATACATATATTATCCAATAAATACCATCGAGAGAGGGAAAAAATTCCGGTACCTGTACCTGTACAGACCAATGCACAGCATTCCATACGATTTTAATGCTGCGACAAAGAGGTCACCGTACTTGCCTCCTTCGCCGTACTGAGCCAATGGCCCATCGTACAATGCGATTTGACCGACTCGACATCGATCTCTATTGGCTAAACTGTCCGCGGTGCTAAAAAATTCAATCCAAAATATTGTCATTACTGCATAGTAATGTATCGGTGAAGAAAATCTTAGCGGTAATATATGATAATTAAATGTTATGTGAGAAAAGAAAGTTTTGTTTTCAACACGTAGGCGTTGTTGATAAATAATTTTTCACCTGTAACCCCCTCTCAAACCGGCACCTTCTGCTAAAATTAATTCCAATTCGGGCGTTGCTCCACCGGTTATCAGAGAACGGATCAGAGTGAGCGCGTTTTGATTGAAGTACGTCTGTAATGTTTATAAGAGAATATTATTTCAAATAATTTTCAGAGTAATATCATTGAAATAATTCAATTTATTTGCTTACCGTCGACATGAGCGAATCTAATACGCTCACAGCAAAAGCGGTACCGCAAGCGAACGGTTGTGTGAGGTAGAGTTCCGTGTCTGGGTCGTCGTCATCGTCCTGATCAAGGAACTGAACGTTGCTGTCGTTTACGAGTTCTATAAATACGAGATGTATCGTTATCATTAAAAAAGTTAATATTATAACACAATGGTCTAGATTATACTTGTTTTTTTTTTCGAGTTCTGGCATACTGAAAAGATATAAATCATTTGAATTGCATCGCTATTATCTTATTATTATCTTTATTTATTCATACCTGTGATCATTGGCACGTTTGCCCCGTAAACGGATCCTCGTCGCTGTAGTACGATCGGGCTGCCAACTGTGGTCAAATTACCTTGCTCATTATTCGCTGGAATTTTCACTCATGGTTTAATAATATCATCGTGAATACGTCCAAACGAGAAACAAATGAGCGAGCATATATACATACATACATATATACATACATATATATATATATATACACACACACACACACACACACACACATATATATTATCGTAATCAACACGTTGATACGACCCAAATCAGTTTTACAAGCAAAGCTTTTAAACGAATTTTCTAAAATCGTGCCATCGGTGAGCATCGATGTCGCTCAACGTGTTAACGAGATAACGTAACGTATAACTCGTAGATCTAATTCTAAGCTCGGAGAGCTTACCTTGACTTAACACGCCGATCGTATCGTCGAACGTCATGGCCTTTATATTAAGGGATGCGAGGATGGCTTCCTTGTCGGCGAGGGTGGGGTCATCGTTGCTAGGCACTTTTGCCGACAGGATGCAACACATGTCGCATAGATTCACGTTGACTGCTCGCAGATCAGCTCTGCTCAACGGTGAACCCTACGAATCAATTTATCTATTCAGTACATAATCATTATTATTATGATATTCATGACGCGTAACTGTTCGATATTTATACTTGTTATTAATGATAACAAACAATATATACATATATATATATATATATATATATATATATATATATATTTCTATAGCATTAAATTTTACAAAAGATAGAATCATCGGCTAATCAAACTCTGTTTTATATTGGCTTACGTTCAACACCGATATTTTTGGTAGGTTCTGCAACATTTTCCATTCGCGGCGGATGTAGTCCACAGACCCAACTATCACTACGTGTTTAAGCTCGTGGTAATGGAAATTGGAAGCTCGTAATGGCATAACAAGGTTTCTCAACCCGATAAGAGGCGAGTCGGGATCGGCAAACAGACAAACAACGACGTGTCCATTTAGAACCGTCATGGCCGCCTGATTACGATCTAATATGCAGTCTTCGAGGTTACGGGATGGACTCCAATGGAACATGCCCGTTGAGTCATATTTCATTTCGGTCTTCTCAAAGTCGAAATCCTTTGCCTGATCGTCGGCGATGCCAACTTGAAGACCACCGTTGTTGTTTACGTTTGTACCACCCGAGGCTCTACTCGTTGGCCTAAAAAAAGAAAGAACACGACAAAAATTAACAAGCTGATCCAAATTTGTTATTATCATCGTTTCCATTTCGTTTAATTAATTTTAACGGTAGCATCGTACATAAGTTTCTTCACTTCATAAGCGAGATGGTAGCCAGCATATGCGGATTCTTCTTGCGATCTGAAAATCAATAAAACAAATCGTTAATAACGATATGAACATTTTTGATAACGATGAAGGAAATTTGTTCTAAAAAAAAAAAAGAAAGAAAAAGATTGACTCCAAGTCAATACCTCTGATTATAAGGCTGATTGGGACTCGACAAACTATCGTTCGTCGCTCGATTCACGTTCGGTTTCACTTTGTTGACTTGCTTCGTCGAATTCATCATTGTCATTCCGACAGAATTTCGATGATTCCTCATTGCTACAACACATAAAACGTTAGGCATTTCTATTAAGTATAAACATCTTTAAGCGATCGAAACTGAAAATCGTACAACATATATTTGAAATTGTACAAATTTCAAGAAGGAAAGAGAGAGCAGGATCTATTTAAAAAAATAAAAATAAAAAACTCACCGTTCGGATCTTCTCGTTCACGATTGATCTCACCTAAAATATATAAGATACTATTAATTTTTTCACGATCGACGATCTAACCGTGATCGATGATGGGCCACATTAATGCCGGTCACGTATAAATAAAATATTTTTTCGATTGACAAAATTTAAAGGGATTAATTCTTTTTCATTTCTTTTTTTTTTTTTTTTTTTTATACGAAACAAATAACCAGCATTAATGAGACACAATAATAACACGATTATCACATTGTTCGCGATCTAACTTCCCCCCGTTGTTACTGCGCATATTACTTTCATGGATAAAATCCTACGGAGCCCCATGCTTACAGGCGCGCATACCTCAGCCTAGACATGTAATTTATATAGTTTTTAGCACGTGCCAGAAAACCAACAAAAATAAATAGTACGGCCAATGCTCGAAGCCTGACATTTATGTATTTAAATATTTACGAAGCAGCGTAGTAGTTATACGTACGTCTTCTTTTGATTTATATATTTTTTATTTGTTTATTGTATTTTCTCCTTTCATTCTCAATATTTGCATTATTTCAACATTGTATATAAGAGAAGACGCACGTTTCTTTATCGCAGCGAGCGATTATCAAAGTTCGACGTGTATCCACGTCCATTTTCGTGTGAAACATCGAATGTTTAATAATTTCGAGCGTATTGCGGCAAGAACAAAAGAAGCGCACATACATGTAATATATGCGAATATATAATAATAATCAATAATAATAATCAATAATAATAGTAATAATCATATACGTACGTTTATAATATGTATGTATAAGTAAGTAAATCTTCCACAGTTTTTAATAAATGCATTCGTCGATAGCTTAAGAGGAAATAATGAAGAAGTAATACACGACGAGTCTACGACACGAAGCGCTTCCATGCATTAAAAATATTGAAAAAAGAAATAAAAAAAAAAAAATAAAGAGAAAAGAATTAAAAAAAAGAAGAAAGATAAATAAAAAAGAAAAAAATCGAGATAGAAATTAATATTTCCTGACTAAAACTCTTGTAACATCCAGTGTCAGTCGTCGGTTCGTGTATCGATTGCGATTGATCTCACTGATAATGAAAAATATTTTGTTGTGTTTGAATTAGTCGTCTCGAATACGAAGAGAACAAAAATAATTAAAAAAAAAAAAAAGAATATCATACCTTAAGGAAAGCTCTTAAGCACAATTACGTAACGTTATTCGTTCGATCGATGATATTTTATTTTGCAAAAAGCCGCACACATCATTGTTACGATATCGTCAAATTAATTATTATTTAGGCAGAGCAATTAAAAATTAAAAAAAAGCGATTCTCGTACATCTCCTTTGTTAATATCTTTTTTCTTTTTGCTTTTGTTTCCTTTCGGAAAGTGAGAAAGTTAGATAGATAGATAGATAGATAGATAGATAGATAGAGAGAGAGAGAGAGAGAAATAGAGATAATATTTTTCTCGACATCATGCTTCTCGTTATCGTATTATATTTTGTAATAATTTCTCTTTTTCGCGCTCGTTGACGTTCGGAAAGGCAGTTTGCGAGACTGTAGCATGGATTTGATTGAGGTGTAACTGTACCTCTCACGTGAACCATCTTGGGCAGTTCTGGCGGAGTGAATGTGGGGGGAGGATGGTGGTCGTCTGCAACAAACCACTACACATGTTAGCTACGCTAACTAATTAACTAACGCCTAAACTCGCTATTCTAGAGAACTAATCGCTAAATACATTGGTGACTGTGCTTGCAAACTTTCCTCTATTTCGTTCGAAAACTCACTTTTCATTCTCATTAATTGACAATAGATAGATAGTGTGTGTGTATATATATATATATACACACACACACACACACACATACAATAGTACTGACATCAATTAAATGTTATTTTTCTCTTCTTTCTTGTTGTTGGTACAATATTTAAGTGAATTTTCCATCGAAGTTGCAACTAATTTCTACGTCATTACTACTATTACTACTACTATTACTACCACTACTACAACTACAACTACACTACTATTTGTTTATTACTTCTATTACTACTGTAATAATGCATATTATTTACGAAAACGAGCATACATACAATTAGGTAATTATAACTCGGGTAAACTACTTTACCAAAAACAGTTCGCATCAACACGGACGAGCCAGAGAAATTCATATAAATCTCTTTCGCAATCACAGAGAAAAAGTTTATATCGTATTAATTATGCAGAGATTTGTGAAGATGCACAGTGGAATCAGTTAGAGAGAAAGAGAGAGAGAGAGAGAGAGAGAGAGGGAGAGAGAAAGAAAGAAAGAAAGAGATGGATAGATAGATAGACAGATAGACAGAGGACAAGTTATAAAAAGAGAAAGAGAGAGATAGACGTAGACAGAAGGAGATTAGACAAATCTAAATCGTCCATGTTATACCAACATATTTCTCAAATGCGCTTGCAAGCTGTGCATTGTGCACTTTGATATCACTTCTAGCATGCATTGGCTGGCAAGCTAGGTATCGTCAAGTGTTTGCTTTTATGCTCGCATGCGAAATAGAATTTTCTTTTCTAAAAATAGACAACGAAGATGTTCCACGTTTATTTTTCTTTTCTTTTTTTTTCTTTTGCTTTTTCCTTTATTCGGAATTTTCGTTCTTCTTTTCTATTTTATTATTATTCCTTTTTTTTTTCTATCTTTTAATATTTCCTTCCTCACTTAGACTTATTTTTTCAAGAAAAAGAGCACAAACGAGTTTCCTCAATTTTTATTATTTATTTATTGAATATCCCCGCTTATATATACCTATACGCTTATATATTCAACGAGCATGCATCGAAGGATTTCGTTCATTTTTTTTTGCGTTGAATTTTCTTTATCTTTTTTTTCTTGGCTCTTTTTTCCTTATTCCTTCTCCTCCTCCTCCTCCTCCTCCTCCTACTCCTCTTCCTTGTCATCACAGTGCACACGTTCCCGTTATAAAGTGCAAGACCTTTTTATGCACCCAAGGGAGGAATTGACGTGCAGAAAAGTAGACATTCGAGCAAAAATTCTGTGTATGTGAGAGAGAAAGAGAGAAAGAGAAAAAGAGAAAAAGATAGAGAGAGAGAGAGAGAGAGAGAGAGAGAGAGAGAGAGAGAAAGAGAGAGGGGTTGGTAAAATCTTTGAAAAGAGTGCTTGAAAAGTATACGCACACACATGAAGGGAAAGAGAGAGAGAGAGAGAGAGAGAGAGAGAGAGATAGAAAGGTTAGACGGATGGACAGACAGACAGAAATAGTTTGTATTGTGTGAGAAGCGGAATCAAAGGAGAAAAAGAAGAGTCGTTTTAGCCGTCGGGGTTGCCGCGAAATTCTCGTCGTCGAAGTAGAGTGACGAATTATAATTATTTTCCCTTCTTCCTTTTTTCTTTTTTTTTCTTTTCTTTTTTTTTTTTTAAACTTGCTCGTTTTTCTTTTTTCCTTTCTTTATCACTCTTCTTTCTTTGTAATTAATTAATTAATTAATTTCTATGTATATATATATACTTTTTTTTTCTTCTTATTTCATTCTCCTTACTTTTTTTTCTGCTATGACGTGCCTACGTATGTACGTACGTCGAGCGCGTTATCTTCACTCACGAGTCATAATAATTAAATACTCTTTCATACGTTGTGTGCTAAGTATTGCGCGCGTGTAAGTTCCAGTTCGTACGCTTATCGGATTGGAAAAAGATTTCTTAAGAAATAACTTTTTCCTTATTTGTTTTTCTTCGAAATGCAACATTTTCTTCGTGTTTCATTTCGAAATTTGTATTTTTTTTTTATTACTACTACTACTACTACTACTAGTATTATTATTATTTTATTTTTGAGGGTAAAATATCCCCCGACAAGCGTCTTAAACATGGAACCCTAGATTCAGCAATATGATTACAGCATTGCTCAACCTTACTTCGTGATTAGCCTTGTTTTAGCCTACTTTTCTAAATCAACTGTGCTGCGTTAGTTATAGTAATATTTCTCGTCGTACATTCGCGCTCTGTGATTATTATATATTTAAGATATCTATGTATATGTATGTATATATATATATTTATATACATACATATATATATAGGTATAAATATATATTTAAATATTAAATATACTCTCGCTGACGATTGGACTTACTTGGGTACGAGAAGTCTTCACCTATGCGGGTAGATTGGAGGACGAGAAGAGAGTTTTTGAACAGATACAGATGTGAAGAGTTAGTTAAAATAATGATCACTGCTTTTACATACGCTTATTATTGTTTCCTAATATAGAGTTATTCTTTGTGTGTTTCTTGTATGGATCTATATATTATAGGATCTATATATGCGTGTGTATCTATGTAATACGTTTTGTCTTGACGATGAGAAATTAGAGTTCGTAAAACCAGATCAAATCAAAAGTAGAAGATAACTAAATAAACGATTAATAATGACACATTTCATTTTTCTTCACTCTTTTTTGTTGTTGTTGATTTTTTTCTTCTTTTTTTGTTTTGATTTGGACGGTTACGATCTCCATTAAATGGTAACAGGTGAGATGGATTTCTACGAACAAATGTATTGTGAAAGCGATGGATCGTACGTATGTATGGACGAGTGAGTCTCTGTGAGTACTTCGTGTGATCAGACGTACAGATAGATCACGTATGTTTACACACCTAGTACGAAGGAACACTCGTATCGGTAACTATACGTAGTTATATATTGTATGCACTACACTTACTTTCCTGCTTTCGAATGGACTTTAAACGACACGAAGATAACAAAGCTTTCCCGCACGTTTTTCTCCCATTTTCTCTTGTGTCATTTTTGTTTTTTAATTTTGTTTTTATCTCCGTTTCCTTTCTTTTTCTTTTCCTTTTTTCTTTTTTTTTTCTCTCTTTTTTTTTTTTTTCTTTCAAATTCGTTGCATTCCATCATTTTTGCTTCGTTTTCTTTCCCCTTCGAACATTAACGTTGGCCATGAAAAGAATTTTGGGAATCTAATCTTATACTTTTTCTAAATTCATTCTCCGTTGATGTTTAATTTGTGATTATATAAAAAAAGAAAGAAAATCGCGATAAAGTATTCTAAGTTTTGATGATACATACACCAACGTTAACGAATTATTAAAGGCAATTATCTCACGAATCGAAAAATTTCTATCGATTCATTAAAAGATTCCATCGAGTATGTATGTACACCAAATTTACGATAGACAAGTCCAAAAAATTACTACATGACTATGTATATAGTATAGTATATAATGCAGCGAATAGAGAATGTAACACACATGTAATAACACAATCAATGTTAACACATACGACAAAGATCTAAGGGAGTCAAAAAAAAAGTTTTTTCGTTCGAAGAGCGTTCTGTAAAATGTCGAAAGCTATTCATAGAGACGTATGTATATCTCGAGCTCTTTTAGAAATCAATGGTTATATTGATTAATTAACAACGAGTAAATGCCACAAGAACTAAGAGAAAAAAAGAATAGTAATGATGATAATAAATTCGGGCCTTTGTTAACGGTCGTTGTCATTATTAAGGAATAAGAGAGAAAGATAGATAAAGAGATATATGTATATAGATAAATACAGGTAGATATAGACAAAGAGAAAAAGAAAGATACAAAAGAATTAACGAAAGTAGATACGAATAAACAACTAACTGATCTAAATATATATGTATATATAGGTGTATATATTCTAAACACACGTCGAATAATAATAATGATTAAACATCAAATCGATTCAACGCGAATCGAATACACGAATAATCTATATAAGTCCGTACACGTGTGTGTATATACGTATATATATCTATGTATGTATAATATGTATTAGTATACCGATGAAATTTCACGATCCATTTTACAACAATTAACCATTTTGAAACACTTACAAACCATTATAAGAACTACATTTATATAGAAAAGTACACATCGATGTATAATAGTAATAAAAATAATAACAATAACAATAATAATAATAATAATAATAATAATAATAATAATAATAATAATCTCGATGGCAAAAAAATTAATATAGCATCACATCAATACAGGGCTCAAAAAACACTAAACTGTATTCTACACTTGTTCTCTCATATTGTTGCTATACTGAAAGAGTATAATAATAGAGATGGAGTAAGTGAACAAATTAGCAGAACGAAGTAACGAGTAGAAATAATTTTGTTGAACTATGCTCGAAACATCGTAGCGTTTTATTAGTTTCCTTCTTCTTCTTTTTTTTTTTTTGATCTAATTCTTTACAGGGTCATTTCACTTCGCTGTGCTAATCATTCCTTGTGTTGATCACATGTTAGCATCTTATTCCTTTGTTGACCGTTTCTTCGCTTATAAATTGGAAACGATGAAGAGAGAGATAGATAGATAGGTAGATAGAGAGAGATAGAGAGAGATAGAGAGAGAGAGAGAGAGAGAGAGATAAAGTGATAGAGATAGACAGAGAGAGAGAGAGAGAAAGAGAGAGAGAGAGAGAGAGATCACTCGCGAAACGTAAGCCTTAACGAATGAATTAATCTACATAATGGAAAGGTCGAGTTGAGTTGGTTGTTTACTCGTTCCACCATTTCGTACTTTTCCGTCATTTCGTTAACGCCTACGAAACGAACTACCCTGACTTCGTGAAATCGTCGATCGAAATCGTTATTTGAATGACAACGATCGTTATATTACGTTTATCTAACTTTTGCTAGGAATTACCGAATCGAAGGATATCAAGAGAAAGAAAGAAAAAGATAAATAAATAAATAAATATATAAATATGATATAGTTATTAAAAAAAAAGAATTATCTTTCGATTCTAATAGCATAAATCTATTTGATCGGAATCGATTTAACATAAAATACGTTGACTCATGGATTAAACATTTTTACTTTTTCTTTTTCATTTTATATTCGTATCATTGAATTTCATCCTGTTTATATTAATACTATTATTTTCCTAACTTTTCTTTTCAACGCTCTCAACTCTGATATGATTATTTTCAATTTTAATATCACGTGTATATTCACGCAAGTACATTATTCATATATCTATGTACATATAAGACTGTTTTCATAGCGATTTGTATTATTAACTAAATGAAGTATCAACTTGTCAGAGACGATTCAAAAGCGTTATAGAGAGAAAAATGGAGAATGTCGTAACAAGAGGAATGAATTCACAGTGCAAAAGGTTAATTTCATTTTATTTCTGTTAGTTTAAACGAATCCACGAGTCTTCGTATATTAGCGACACGTTACTACTGTCCGTAGAGAGAATCGATTGGACATACATATGTGAATATCTATCTGTTCATAAATGAAAGAATAGATGATAGAGAGAAGAGAGATAGATAAATAAATAAATAAATAAATAAATAAATAGATAGATAGATAGATAGATAGATAGATAGATAGATAGATAGATAGAGAGAGAGAGAGAGAGAGAGAGAGAGAAAGAGAGAAAGAGAGACTATCTATACTGGGGGATACATACTTGCTCTTCCGACCATTTGAACAGCTCGCACGCCTTTCCGGAATGTGGCCACTGCCCGGAGGGAGGAGAACCAGAGCTGTTAGTTGTCACACCAAAATAATGTCAACCTATATACGAGGTTTACAATGCGTGGAGGGAAATCCGAGGGTCTAAAGATCGACGTGTGTCGCTGTCGGTATAAACTTAAAAACACAAAGAGATGAAAATCAAAATCGATCGTACCAATCCGATTTTCAATCGGGAATATTCAATTAAATATATCAAATAGTTTCTTCGAATGTTGTTGAAGTACGATCGATCCGATTTTTCTCGTAGACGTTCGATGAATAGAAAACCATCGACATCGGCATTGCCATCGAAATTATATTTTTGTCTTTCCTTTTTGTTTTCGCATTTTTGCTATTTCCCTTTTTTTCTGTCTTTTTCCTTTTCTTTTGTTTTTAATAAACCACTTGTTATTATACCGTAAGAGATGAGCGGACAAAAAACATGGCATTTCTTTTAGTCTATGTGCATAATTTTTACACATAATTTTTACTCAAGTGGGACTTGATGATTGTCTGTTGTACGTACAAATATTATTCGTAAATATTTAATCGCTTGCTCTTTCAGTGGGTAATAAAATGGCTGTTCTAGTTTGTTAGTCATTCAGACCACGTAAGGCGAAGTAACGCGCAAATCAGAAATTTCTGGGGAAGTTATATGGTTTGACCCAAATAATAGGTGTCTGAATTCTGATAATAGGAGATTCGTAATTGACGAATATTATAATCATTGCTAAATTCCTTAAAAAATAATTTGTATTCTTTACAAATCGATTTGGCAAAGAGCTCTCAAATGGTATACAAACTCTTCTCGCTTGAATCTCGAGTCAAAGAAGTAGTACGGACTGAGTAGATACCTGAGAGTCCACCACTTAAGAAGGAACCTTCATCAACGTCTGTCATTTACGATTGAAAAGACCGCCAGAGATTAGAACGATGTATCGATGTTATTGTTCTTGTCATGTTGGTGAATGATTTTATGTTAATGCTGATATATGATAAATATATGTCGATGTGTATGTATACGTCATAGATAAATATATATATATATATATATATATATATATATATACACTTTATATAGATTCGTTATGCTTCATATTCAAGGACGAAGGAAGTATGTTTCTCGACGTGGGTGTGTTCGATAAACCCTGGGCATCGATAATGTATTTCGAAAATTTCCGACTTAATTTTTCTTAATTTTAATGAGGACTATGATATTTTTACTTGACAAAATAATAATAATAATAATAATAATAATAAGAAGAAGAAGAAGAAGAAGAAGAAGAAGAATAAAAACGGATGATAGAGTTACACGACGATGAGAGATCGTCATACAAAGGCCTTTGTGTGTCCCGTTTTATGAACGTGTCTCTAGTCAAGGTTAATGGATGCTTCTAATTTTACATACATATATACTTACGTACGTACGTACGTATGTATGTATTTACGTACGTTGGGTATACTTGGGAACGATAAGGATAAAGTCGCAATTAACTATCATAATTTGTTAAATGGTTACTCGTACACACATTGCGCTGGTAAATAAGACGTTAGGAGAGTTCTATCATAGTTTCTAGAGAAAGAGAAAGAGAAATAGAGAAATAGAGAAATAGAGAAAGAGAAAGAGAAAGAGCAATAGAGAAATAGAGAAAGAGAGAGAGAGAGAAAGAGAAAGAGAAGAATGGGATGGATAATCGATAGATTTTATGACTCGCTTGTTACGAATCGAACGATCATATATAGGCGGCGCCTTGGTCATAGTTGATACATTAAAGTCTATTAACAGGTAATACGCTGTTATTGCATGATATATATATAACACTTGTTTTTAATATGTTATTACTTTCTTAGAAGAAAATTGTAATATAAACGATTAGAATAGAAAGGTTTAAAAATCCGTGAACATTACACGGATTTACGCCGACTCGAATAAATTTTCAATGTTTTTGAATTTATCATTTCTTTTCTATTTTTTCTTTTTTTTTTGTATTTTTGTCTTTTTTACATTTTATCTATGTACATATATCAGATTTATAGAAAAAAAAGTGATCGAATCGACGTGAACGGAGCTGTGACAATTAAGGGGAAAGTAAGAAACTGATTAATTTTCTTAACACATAGCAAATAGCGTTAAGTGTTATCAGAAATTCGTGTAAGTTAAATCGAACGAGTAGAGTGAAATCAGCCGATCAAATTAATTCGGCGAAAGCACACCGAAGCGACGATTAATTACAACAATTAACAGCAAGCCTTTAAGAATTGGAAAAATAGGGGAAATTATAAATGAAAGAGATAAAAAATGAAATAAATAAGAGAAAAAATTAAAAGACGGGCGATAACTTCCGTCGATCAGTGATACGTCACAGGCACTAATAATATGTGTAAACACAGAGAGAAAAAGAGAAAGAGAGAGAAAAAAATGAGAGAGGCAGAGAGAGAGAGAGAGAGAGAGAGAGAGAGAGAGAGAGAGAAAGAGAAAGAAAGAGAATCATTAATTACGTTCGATGTAACAACGTGCTTTAGCATGAAAAATTTGCGTTTTGCAGAAAAATCTAAGCCAACTTATTGATCGTCTTCCATGTGTCATTAACCGACTTGTTAATCTGAAACATTAATTTGATCAAAGAAATAGAAAAACAAAAGCGATTACTAAATGCTTCGAAGATACTAGACACACTGCTAGTAGCTCTTGCAAAAGCCGAATGATCAAACATTACGAATCGAGAGTTATCTCAAATAACGAAGTAAACGAACAAATTCATTGAGATAAGATGAGATAAACTTGTATTACTTACTTCATCTTATCTCTTGTCTCGTTTTTTTTTTTCTTTTTTTAATAACGACATATACAAAACTTTATGTGCGAGTTCAATCATCTTTGGTGAAAGTGAAACGAAGAAAGAGAGACAAAGAGGGAAAAGTGAAGGAACGTGAAAGGATTTTTGTAAAGCGTGGTAGTGATTTATAAAAAAAAAAATTTTGTCAGAATAATTAAAACGGACAATTAATTGTCGATCGATCTAACGACGATCATTTCGTTTTTTCTTTTCTTCGTTTCTTTTTCGAACGTTCCGATGAAAATTAATTGTAATTTTGTTATTATTATTAATATTAATGTTATTATTATTATTATTACTATTATTATTATTATTATTATTATTATTCCAACAAATTTTTTTCATTTAAATCGGATAATTAAAAGGATTGGAAAAACGGGAGGAAGAGGTTGGTAGAAACAGGCATACC
>NC_057686.1:14415520-14419714 GCF_014466175.1 Vespula pensylvanica
ACGACGATCATATTCGAAAGCCTTTTTTTAATTATGCTTCGAGTGGAATCACTCGACTATCGATAGGGAACCATCGCATAGAAGTCTACTGGATCAAAAATTTTCTCAAAGAATCATCTAAATCAATGGTACGCAAACTGTGAATCTTGATTTTCAGGTTTTGAAACTTTCCTGAATTCTAGGTATGTATAAAAATAATACGATTTTAAAATAAAAATAAAATCACACTAATATAGTTATTCGTGAAAACTTCATAAATTTTGTTCGTATAGAAATAATCACATTTTTCATTTTAAAATGAAAATAAAAATTATGTTATCACCATCCTCTCTAATATATATATATATATATTCTTTAATATGATAAAAAAAGAAAAAAATGTTAAAGAGAATTCTCGACATTTTCATGAATTTTATACATACAAATAATCACATTTAAAAGCAATAAATTCCTTCGTTTTCTTTCAAAATTAAAAGAAAAAAAAAAAAAGAAGAAGAATGTCTTTATTACTATATTTTATATTCACAAGAAAAAAATGTAAAGCTCGCGTAGAATCTCGGAAAGACGATGATCAATTATAAATAATTTGCGCACCACTGGTCTAGACTCTCGATCCCTTTGCGATTAAAGTCGAGTTACCCCTTTTCGCGTAGATATGTATATATCTAGGTATGTATGTATATATGATGTACGTACGTAAGTGTGTATGTATGTATCTATGTACATACATACATACTAGTTTTTCACATAAAATGCTACGACCCGCCATTATTCTGAAACGAGCGTAGGTAACAACTCAGAGACCGTAGAAAAGAATGAAAGAATAACGTCATACCGTATAATGCATCATCATAAAGGAAACATAACTGCTCGTTAAAGAATTAAAGTAAGTCGTGCGGGCAAGAAGTGCGAAAGATCAACAACGTGTACATATACCACGTAACTATGTACGTATGTAGCTATGTGTGTTTATATGAATGAATAAATGTATGTATATATATATATATTATATATATGTATATATATATATGCACACACATATACGTATGTAAATAAAAGAAAAAAAGAAGAAAAGAAAGAAAGAAACAAACAAACAAAAGAACAAAATTAAAAGAAAAAGGAAAGAAGGAGAGCCCATTACAGAGAACTGACTTATCATTATAATTCGTAAAAATGTATGAAGATATATCTTTTTTATCTTCTTCTTACAACATGCGTTAGATGATATAATAGAAAAAGTAGATGATTTTGTACTTGCAGGCGAATTAATACTCTGTAATGCGTTCTTGGGTAAATATAATAAGAGAAAGAGAGAGACAGAGAGAGAGAGAGAGAGAGAGAGAGAGAGAGAGAGAGAGAGAGAGAGAGAAAGGAGAAAGAAAGAGAGAGAAAGAGAGAGAGAGAGAGAGAGAGAGAATGAAGAAAAGCATTCGTCATGCAAAAAACGGGGGTGGTAAGCCACGTAAATGACATTCTTGCCAAAGCGCCATGCGAGCGAATTGAAGAAGGGGTGAGTGGTGAGGAAAGGGGGATGCAGACTACAGGAACAATTAGGAACGTTGAGCAACTACGACAATGGAATCGTCATGCGACGTATAACGAAGGATGTGCTGATATTCGTGCTACTATAGTTACTACTATTACAACTACAACTACTAAACTGCTAGTAGTAGTGACGGCGACGGCAGCAGTGGTGATGGTGGTGGTGGTGATTGTGGTGGTGGCGTGCTTCTAATCTACGCTACTACTTCCTAATATCGCGCTCGAGAAACTCGAGAGAAACTGCTGCTACTGTATGCTAGACGAACTCGTCGCAATGTGTAAAAAATAAGTAAGTAAGTACATAATACTAGATTAACGAGCAAGAGCAATGAGAAATAAAACTATCTTACATTACTATTATACATTAAGTGAATTGATAGATTACTCGATTTATTTATATCTGTGCGTATTTTATACTACGACGATTTCAACGATTCACACAAATTTTCCAAAGTTGTATGTATCATGGTATATAATTAATATATATACATATATATATATACACATATATATATATATATAAAGAGAGAGATAGATAAATAGATAGATAGATAGATAGATAGAGAGAGAGAGAGAGAGAGAGAGAGAGAGAGAGAGAGAGGGAGAGAGAGATAAAGAGAATAATAGTTTTTATTATAATGAATCATAAGATCGGATTCAAAAGATTTCAAGTTCGAGTATAATACAGGACAAGATTTTAGGATGAATGGTGGACAATGGTCAGATTGTTGCTATTTCTTTCGGATGGTGAGGTGGAGCTAAAAGTATATATTTACCGAGAAAACATACGATTTTTTTTTCATACGTATGTATATAACGAAGCTAGATTTCAATGGGAAACGAATTTTCTTATACTACTTAAAAGGAAGAATAATAATGCATACGAATGTCCATCAATAATAGTTGTTCGGCCGATTGTGGAAATAAATATTGTTAGGGTCGAATTTTAATTTCCTTCCTATATATATAAAACTATGTTCATAGAAATCTGTTTCATCCTGACATCGAACAGAGAAGAACATAGAACGTAGTAGGTGTATTTATAGCATGAATGTCTTTAGAATTCATCAGTGTCATCTTTTTGTTTTATTTATTTCTTTTTTCTTGACGACAATAATCGATATCTATTAATTCCATTGAAATGTTCTATTCGTTTCGTGCGAATTCTCCTTTCTCGCAGTACTCCGAGTCTCGATGCGAATTATTCTCGATGATCTAAGCGCAACACATCGCATTCGCCAACTAATCTGCCGATCTAAGTTCTACGTACGTCCGTTCGAAATACGTGAGAAAGGAAAAGAGACTTTGAAAATACTTTTTACTCTTTCCTTTTTTTCTATTTATATATTTGTCTATTTGTTTTGATTTATTTTATTTGTTTGTTTCTATTGTCTCCCTTTTTTTTATTTTTTATTTTTTATTTTTTGTAGGTCTTCCCGTCGTTTCCTTTATCACGTTTCGAGGAATTATCAAATAAAATTCACGTGTCGAGCTCTCGTGATTCTATATAGTAGGTATATAGGCGCGAATAATAAATTCCATAATCCATACGATGCACGTCACAACGAAAAAGTTTCTTTTATGATACTCTACATACATAGTAAACAGTAGCTTGCATGCTCGTATCAAAAGAAGAAGAAGAAGAAGAAGAGGAATGCTCGCGTTCGTTAAAAGAATATTAGAGAGTAATGCTACATAGAAATATAAAAGACACACGCTATAACAATGATATAGTAGGTACTGTACATTTTCGAAAAAAAAAGAAAAAAACAAGAAAAGAGTAATAAAATAAAGTAAATAAAAATACGAAATAAAAATCAAATTCATTACTAATTCAAATTTGCCACTAGACGTATGCCACAAAAAAGGAAAAAAAAGGATATCTATAATATATCTGTATGTATGTAGATATATGCATACAAAATTTGGAACAAAATAGTTTTTGCGTGTGGAAACTTTGTCATCCTGTCTGTTCGGGGATCGTACTTTTGTATTTGGAAAATCATAATTTATATTTTCTTCTTCATGGAAAAATGGAAAAAAAGAAATGAGAAAATACCAAAAAAAAAAAAGAGAGAGAGAGAGAAAGAGAGAAAGAAGAAGAAGAAGAAGAAATCACAACTCACTAATCGCTACGGTCTCATTTTCAAAATACTTCGTGCCGTGAAAAAATTTCTCACCTAAGCAAAATACGATATACAATACTAGGCATTTTTACGAACGAGCTCGTGGATTCCACTAATAATATAATTTATTAAATATAATTCATTTACGATATTTGTTATATGCATGTATGTATGTATGTATATATATAATTATAAGAAATTGAAATGGAATCTACGTTCTTATCCGTGTCTAATTCTACGAATCGAAATTTGGTAGAAAGAGAGATAAATGTGCAAATTCGAAAGAAGGTAAAATCTCCCAAAAAAAAGAAGAAATTCAAACTTCAAAAACAGAATAACCAGAACTTACGTAGATGAAAAAACAGGCCTAAAGGCATACTCAAAAAGAAAAAAAAAGGAAAAACGAAACGCAAAACAATAAAAAAAAAGAGAGAGAGAGAGACAAAATGCATCTACGTAAAAATAAAAAGGAAAAAAGAGAGAAAGAGAGAGAGAGAGAAAGAGAGAGAGAGAGAGAGAGAGAGAG
>NC_057686.1:14419808-14424808 GCF_014466175.1 Vespula pensylvanica
AGAGAGAGAGAGAGAGAGAGAGAGAGAGAGAGAGAGAGAGAAAGAAAAAAGAGAGAAAAGAAAGAAATAAAAAAGAAAAAACGTTTGTAAAAGTTCACTCGTGGATCAAAAGGGCTGAGGTGAAGGGCCGCGCAGGCAACATAGGTACGGTAATTTAAATGAGAACGTTTGTTGATCCAAGGAAACGAAAAATAACTTCGTGCTCGTTCAAATATACTCTGGAACGATAAAACGAGCTTTCGCGAAGAGAAAGAAAAAGAGAGAGAGAGAGAGAGAGAGAGAGAGAGAGAGAGAGAGAGAGAGAGAGAGACAGAGAGAGAGAGAGAGAGAGAGAGAGAGAGAGAGAACATTGTAGAGAAAAAAAAAAGATTTCGACGATAACTCGACGCAGACAATTTTGAACGTTCTCATTTAAATAGCCCGTCCAACGTGACACGCTCTTTTATCGTAACATGGAAATAACCACAAGTATAATGTAATATATACATACATATATATATATTTCTTTATATATGTATGTATATATATATATATAATATATATAAGGAATTCAAGAAATCTACATATATAAAGAAAGATGTAGAATCGCATTCGAATGTCGGCGAGTGTTTAGAAAAAAAGAAACTGTATCCATGTATAAATACGTATATGTGTGTGTTCGTGTACGTATCCGTAATGTCATTAAGTCTAACCACAAAAAAAGAAAAAACAAAAAGAAGAAAAGTTATAATTTAATGCGAATTTAATTCGTTAACCGTCCAAACACAACGATCAACTTTTTTTCGCTAATGAGTTAAACGTATACGAGTCTGTTTGCTGTCTTCGTCTTTGTCGTTATCCTGTATTTGTATGCAGTGAGTGTGGTGCATGTATGCATGTTATGTATGTGTGGTATGTGCGTATATGTGTGTGTGTGTGTGTGTGTGTACATATGTATGTGGTAATATGAATGTGAATGTAAACGTGTCTCGGTGATGTTCGCGAGTGTTGCAGCTGATGGCAGCGAGAACTTACTCGCTGGCTTGGGGAAATGTCATCCCGGTAAAGGACGGGGAGAGGGTTTCCGTGTACATCTCGCAGCCCGTGCCTTGCAGGTAATCATTCTGCCATGCCTGAGTATCCGGAGACTGAAACACCAACCAACCAGGCTCCACGTCATCAAACCTTTCAAGAAGCACCGTATACAGAACGCGAATGGGTCACTCGCCACGAGAACGATCGCGTACATTTTTCACGAAAATTGTGGTGGGCCGAAAGGGGAGTAGGGGGAGGGGGAGTAAGAGAAAAATAAAGCGAGGCGATAACATAGCTCTTGCTTTTCTTGAAATCAGCAGCGAAAGAGAGAGAGAGAGAGAGAGAGAGAGAGAGAGAGAGAGAGAGAGAGAGAGAGAGAGAGAGAGAGAGAGAGAAAGAGGGAGAGAAAAAGAAATAGATAGATAGATAAATAGATAAATATACATATATATGTTGGGTTAATTCATATATATATATATATATATATGATAGGTATAATAAAATTATATAATCTTTCATTATTTGTAAACGCAGATTTATATTTATAAATCAACCCAATAAATATGATATTTTATAATAAAAATTCCTAATTTTATTATTTTTCATAGCTAGCGAATTGATTCATAAATAAGTATCAGTTTCTTGTAATAAAATTTGTACTCACAATAGCACTTATCTATGAATCAACGTAATATATGTATTTACATGCAACTTGTTCAATTTTAATCGATACGCACGAATAACAAAATCGTCAGTGAGAACAGAGAAAGTACGTAATATTTTTAAATATAAGTAATATTACTTATTGTCACTTAACATATTTCTAAAATATTTTCGTGAATATCGATCAGAAAGGAACATATACGGGCGTTCTTAATTCGAAGAATATCTTCCTCGAAATATTATCATAAATCACGGTGAATATTCGTAGTCTCGTCACCTTCCTAAAATATCTATAAAAAATGAAAAAAAGGAAACTCTCTGAGCACATAAAAACTAAAAAAGCGAAAAAGAGAGTGTGAGAGAAAAAGAGAGAGAAAAAGAGAGAGAAATAGAGAGAGAGAGAGAGAGAGAGAGAGAGAGAGAGAGAGAAAGAGAGAGAGAGAGAGAGAGATAAAAAATCGGTCGACTTAACGGTCTCCATAAAGTTCTTCGTTTTCCTTCGTTCGAGCGATCGCGTTGGATCGTTCCAATTAAAAGTGGAGAACTCGTAAGCATCGAAAGCGACGATACCTCGAAAAGAAAAAAAAAAATCGAAAAAGAGAGAGAGAAAAAGAAGGAAGGAAAGAGAGAGAGAGAGAGAGAGAGAGAGAGAGAGAGAGAGAGAGAGAAGGAAAGGAAGTTGCGAAAAAAAAATACATAGAAAAAAAAGGAACAAAAAAGATCTCCCTCCTCCTCTTCATCGTCATCATGTAATCTTCTTTTACTTCTTCTTCCATCGGTTGAGTCTGTCTCTGTCTGTTCGTGTCTCTCTCAATCTCTCCCTCTCTCTCTCTCTCTCTCTCTCTCTCTCTATCTTTCTTTCTCCCTCTATCTCTCTTTCTCTCTCTCTACTCGAAATTCGTATCGAGCGAGAGCACAGCCGCTTTCTCGGAGTTCTTCACGCTTGTGCGCGCGCGCGCACTTTCCTTTCACGCTCGAAGACTCCCCTAAAGGCGATTGCAAGTCTTCCTTTTCGTCGTCGTCGTCGTCGTCGTCGTCGTCGTCGTCGTCGTCGTCGTCGTCGTCGTCGTTGTCGTTGTTGTCGTCGTCGTCATCGTCGTCGTTAGTGTAGTTGTGTAGTCATGTCAGAGAGAACGTATACACGTTTATCGTTTACTATCCGTAGCACACCCATTTTTAAAATGGAGGAATAAGGGAGCGCTAACGAGATCGACTCAGCTTCGCCGTTATCCACTACTACCACCTCTCTTCGTAGTTGTTGCTTGTTCTTGTTATCGTTGTTATTGTCGTTGTTGTTGTTATATAATTATTGCTCATGTACATATATATATATACATATATTTATATATATAATTATATATATGTGTATGTATAATATATATATATATATATATATATATATATATATATATATAATTATATATCGCGATAGATCGATATCACACGCGTTTACGTTAGATGTGTACACTATTACGAGTGTATATAAGGCGTTAAATTATATATTACGAACTTGATTGCTTGACGATATACTCTCGAAGATTTGAAAAAGGTAGAAAGAAATTTTAACGAAGATATCTTTGATAATTAATAATAGAGAAATAGATATTTGATATTTTTCATTTCCAAGGCAATCTTTGTATTGAATGAACAATGCAAATGAAAAATGTCTTATCGATTAGAAAATATTTGATATGTTTCATTTAACCACTGACATTGTTAATTATCGAAAATATGTTCGTTAAAATAATTATTTTCTCTCAACGAGTCCCGTCAATTCGTCAAGTTTGTATTTAAGATTCGACGTACATTTAATATTATAGATACACTTCAGTGTGCGTATAGATTTAAATAGAGATATAGTATGTATATATATATATAGTAATAGTATATGGAAAAGAAAGGTGAAAGTACGAAAAAAACGTTACTAAAGCGATGTAGGGGTGGCTTACATCGACTAGGTGTAGCACAGATACGAATTTGTACAATATATATGTAAGTTAAACACTTTCCATGTATATCCATATTATGTCATATTATAATATACATATTCATGTGTGTATATGTGTATGTGTATAGAGATATAGATATATAGATATAGCGTAGTGAGAGACATAGGCGAGGCGAAGCTTCATCTCTTTTATATCTTTTTTTTTTTCTGTGTTTATTTTATTGTTTGCTTTCTATCCGATTCAAGAGACATCCGAACCCTTTTTTAATTCTGTCCCCTTTAAGATCTACGAGAAGTAACGTTTGAATGAGGAAGAAGAGCTACACGTAAACGTCGTCAAGAAAGAAAACAGAGAGAAAGAAAAGGTACAACTCCAAAAAGGTTTTTTAATTAAACGAGACGCTATTAGCATTTCTTTCAACTATGGCTGACAATAGACGTTGTTAGTTAAAATTTGCATCGTAGGAAACAAAGCGATACGATTCGCCGTAAGCACGGTAAAACCTTCAAGCATGAAATAATACTTAATGCATTTGTGTACATGTATATCAAAATTCTTTCGAAAAAAAGACTAAATATCTAAAATGCATAAATCACTTTTTCCACGATCCAACGTATAGATAAAGAAAATACCCTTCTTCTAATTTCTGCTGAAATTTTTGAATAGAAAAAAAAAAGAAAAAAAAAGAAACAAATCCAGTCCTTGATTAGAATGATTTGTCAGGATGAACTGTTAATTACAAAAAAGCCATTAGATAGAATAAGAGAGAGAGAGAGAAAGAGAGAGAGAGAGAGACAGTGGAAGACAGAGATAATAATCACGATCACGATCGATTAAAGAGTTTGTTTGAAATGAGTTAAAGAAGATAAAGTCTTTTTATATGAGTTACGATTGATTAATATATATATATATATATATCATATAAATAAATAAAAAAAAAAGATATATAAGGAATAATAGTAATAAATAGGGTCTCGTCTCTTGAATCAGAAATACACGTATCAATTTTTGGATTGTTGGATTGGTCATGGACCGACTTACTCAGTGGCTCTCGCAAAAGGCATTCCAATGAAGGTAGGGCTCAGTGTCTCGGTGTACATCTCCATTCCAGTTCCACGTAGGTAGTCATTCTGCCAAGCCTGTATATTGGGTGACTGGTACCAATCAACCGACCATTTCTAAATCACACACACTCCTATGCATGTACGGATTGTGCGCATTTTTCCACGGTGTACGCGAGACACGAGTGAGACGTGTGGTATGACGTAAACGCGCACACACACACGTTTTATGTACGTACTCTTTCGTTGAGGACGCCATGCTTCGTTATAAATTTTTTTGCGAGCCAGGAGCAAAAACAAATTAGAAAGAGAG
>NC_057686.1:14432308-14442308 GCF_014466175.1 Vespula pensylvanica
GAAATCGAGCAAAGAAAGGAAAAATATTCGCGTTAGAGATTCTTCCGATTCTTAGTGTAATAAAAAAATAAAAAAATAAATAAATAGAATAAAATAAATAGACATTTTTTTTCGAGCGATCATCACTGACCAACTTGAAATGAATCGTCGCGTGTGAGACGCTCGTGTCTCTGCACATTTCTTCTTTTAATGTTTACTTTCTCTTTGCCAATACGGAAGAGATATTTGCAGCAGCGGCGATTGTTGTAACACACATCCGTTGTGTTTTTTTCTTTTTCTTTTCTTTTTATTTTGTTTTCTTTTTTCCTTTTACGTACGCACACATACATGTATATGTATGTATATATGCGTATACACATATGGATAAGATCAATATAACGTATACTCATATACACATACATACTCACAAAATTACAAACAATGGTCTAAACTTACCGATAATTTGCGATAGGGACTCGGCTTATGTCTTTTTAGCCGACTAACGTGATTGGACAACTAAACACATACCTATATGGTAAGATAGCTGTGCTAGGTACATATGTACAATATACATTACGGTGGAAGAGAAAAAGTAACAAGAAATTCGGACAAAAGACTCGCTGATAGTAGATAATGCAGGCTCGTACTTTTTTTTTTATATATGTATGTATTAACAAAATTATTTCTTGCAGTTAAGTAACAAGTGGTGGTAACGATAATAATAATAATAGTAATAATAATAATAATAATAATAATAATAATAATAATAATAATAATAATAATAATAATAATAATAATAATGATAAGATTAGTAGAGGTAGTGATGCTGGTGGTTGTGGTAATGGTGGTATATTAATATATTAATATGTATACAATATATATATATATATATATAATATATAAATTCTCAAGCACAAGACTCGGCCGCTATTCGGATAATTGATAATAACCTTAATAATTAATCTCTTGCGTGCCACGTGTGTGCGTGTTAGTGAAGATGCTGATGTCTGTCTTTTTTCTTTTCTTTCTTTTTTATACTCTCAGTGGATTCGATATTGCGAGAAAAAGAAAAGAAAAGAGACGGAAAGAAAGAAAGGAAAAAAAGAAGACCACAACGAACAGGAAGGCAGTGCTGATTACTAATAGTGCAATTAGGGGTTGTTACGTTTTATATACAAGATTTATACATAGTTTTCGTTAATTAATTAATTTCGATATGTAAAAAATAAAATCAAAGAAAAAACGAAAAGTTAAATGAAAGATCCATGATCGTAAGAGAATGTATATACCATGCTTAGTTGTTAATAAACTACTACCGTTCATCATAATCAGAATTATCTAAGTAAAACGAAACGACTCATCATGAATTCAGTACTCGCTTTATTCGAAAATCGAACAGATATCGATAAAAGAGCGTTAATGAGAAAATAA
Organism: Vespula pensylvanica; assembly: GCF_014466175.1. Taxonomy (NCBI): domain Eukaryota; kingdom Metazoa; phylum Arthropoda; class Insecta; order Hymenoptera; family Vespidae; genus Vespula; species Vespula pensylvanica. The sequence goes on from NC_057686.1 coordinate 14,433,719, forward strand.
CGTGACATACACACACACACACACACACACACACACATATATATATACACATATATATGTATGTATACTTATACAGATAAATATAATATATGCGTAAGTACATATAAATCAATGCTACTGAATTCATTGTGAGCCGGCGTCGATCGATGTAAGCCCTACTGCCATTATTAAATCTATTCTACAATAGGAGGCCGACGTTTCGCTGTGTGTATTTGTACGTGTGTTAGACGTCAGTGCTTTTTCTTAGAGACTTTACATATCTAAATACATATACATATATACCGTATATGTATATTCGTGAGAGTAAAGTTATATTTCGCTCTCTCTCTCTCTCTTTCTCTCTCTCCCTCCTCCTCTCACCTACTCTCTCCCATTCTCTTTTTCCTCCGTTATTCATTAGCCACTCCTGATAAGAAATTCATCTACGTTGTTTCGAGAGTCGAGAAAAAGAGAAAGAGACAGAGACAGAGAGAAAGAAAGAGAGAGAGAGAGAGAGAGAGAGTGAGAGAGAGATAGAACTAAAATAAAAAGTCTAATATATGTTTAAAAGTATGTGTATGTGTCTATGTGTGTATGTGTTTGTGTGTATATATGTACATACTAATAGCGTGCGAGAGAAAGAGAGAGAGAGAGAGAGAGAAACTAGAGCTACTACCCTCTCTCACGTGCTTTAGAGTCACGCTTTTTAAGATTCGATTTATTTTTCCTTCTTCTCGCCCCGCATTCCGATAATAATGAATAATAATATTCGCGAGAACGATACCGACGGCTTGTACTAATGCTGGAAGTGTAACTGGTAACGGTGATCGTGATTTGTAGTGGTGGTGATAGTGGTGATGGTAGTGGTTTGGTGGTGGTAATGATAGCGGTGCTGGTCGGGATAAAAAAAGTATGTCTCCGATGCGCAAAAATAATTTCTTCTCCCATCGAAAATTACTGACAGTGTAAATAATCGTATTCACGTTTTACTTTTCAATTTTATATATAATATTTTTTACTTTTTTATTTATTTTTTCTTCCCCTTACGAGGCTCGTCGTTCCGAAAGTTGAAAAAACAAGAAAAAAAAAAGAATGCACGACGAGTATCCTTTTTCAATGTGCAAAATATCGGCTTTAAAGAGAACGATCGATCTCTGATATATCGATATCAGATTGATAAAACATCAACGAAGGAGAAACGTTATACAGACGATGATGACGACGATGACGATGACGATGACGACAATGACGACGTTGATACTGACGAGAGCGTCTCTTTCTCTATTTTTTGTTTCGTTCTTCCTTTTTCTTTTTATTTTCTAATCAATCGAAAAAAAAAGAGAGAGATTGAGAGAAAGAGAGACTCGTCGGATATGTACGATTTTTATTGACTTTTTTCGCCTTTTATCTGTACTTCTAACACACACAATAGGTGTTTAAAAAAAAAGAGAAAAAAAATTAAAAAAGATTAAAAAAAGAGAGAGTGAAAAAAAAAAGAAAAAAAAAGACACACGTACATATATCTGTCAGCGCGTTTCAATGCTCGATTTTCTCTTTTTTCTTTTACGAAAAATCACAGCCACATATTTTCGAATTTCCCATGAGACGGAAAACGTGTACGTTGTAAAAGAAAAAAAAAAATAAATAAATAAATAAAACGAAAAAGAAAAAGAAAATGGGAAAAGGAGAAAAGGAAAGAACAAATAAAAAGAATAAGAATTTACAAAAATCCCTCCTCCCTTTTTTGTCTAACGCAGGTATATGTACAATATAATGTAATAAGCTCGCGCTTTGATTCACCGATTAATTAGCAAACGGCCTGATTGATAAATCGTCACTTACGTTATATTTATATATATATGTAGTATACGTACGTATTATATAAATATATGTAAACAACAATAACAACAACAATAACAACAACAAGAATACAGAGATAATATGATGGTGTATGAACACACGCACACTGTCACGCACTCACACACACAGAGATTAACGAGTCTATAGCAAAATTTTCGGGTCTTTCGTCTCTTCCTTCGCACGTTATAATTGACGGTGGTTAATAAAAACGTAGGTCGGACGGGAAGGGTAGTGGTGATAAGGGACTCTTGTGATCGAGGGTGAAGGAAAGAAAAAAGAGAGAAAGAGATAGAGAGAAAGTTAGAGAGAGAGAAAGAAAGAGAGAGAGAGAGAGAGAACAAGAAAGAGAGATAGAGAGAGAGAGAGAGAGAGAGAGAGAGAGAGAGAGACAAAGAGAGAGACAAATATAAAAAAGGAAGAAATCAGTGTTAGTGGTAATCGTTAACTAAATGCTTTCTAAGAACACCAAAGAGTCTTCACACCGAATTAATTAATATAAAATACGAGAAAAATACTATGTCCTTTGTGTATGCATATACATATATATAATATATGCACGCATACAAACGGGAACGAGCGTACGGTGTTGGCTGTTAACAAAGAGCATTGTTAACACTTATGCAAATCCATGGAAAATCCGCGCGACATTCTTTCATTATTTCACGCTTTCGTCGTTGTAATTGTTAAAGAAAAAAATAAAAAAAAGAATAGAAAAAGAGAACAAAAAAAAAAGTAAAGAAAAAACAAGAAATGAATTCCTACCGACGTCACTTCTTTTTAATATGTTTTTTCTTTTTTTTTTTTCCCTTGATAATTATTCTTTCCCTTCCTTTTCCGTTTCGGTCTCTTCGGCATTTCTGTTCGAATGCGTCTTCGTTAAATTCATGTTTCTCTTTCAGGAATGATACAAGAGAGAAAAAGATAAAGAGAGAAAGAGAGAGAGAGAGAAAGAGAGAGAGAGAGAGAGAGAGAGAGAGAGATATATAAAGAGAGAGAGACAGAGGGAGAGAGAAAGATAGATAGAGAAAAAGAAGGAAAAATGAAATATTGTTGAGAACGTACCGTTAAGGGCCACCACCGTACGCAACGCACACGTATGGTTTGTAAACGCGCGCATGCGTTCAATCTCAATTCTGAAATGCAACGAGGGGAGTTCGGGTCGGGGTGGTGGACATGTACATGCGGCATTTGGTTCGTTGCACTCGGGAAGAAATACAGCTCCAGCTCCGGTTGCGACGACGAAACAACTAACGCTCACCATCTCGTTCATATGCTTCTAATGTTCTAATGTAGGAAAAAAAAAAGAAAAAAGAAGGAAGAAACGAGATTTTTTCTGGGAAAAAAAAAACAAGTCTCCAGTTTTTTCTCTCGTATTCTTATTTTTTTCTCTCCCTCCCTCTTTCTCTTTTTCTCTCGCTTTCTCTCTTTCTCTCTCTCTTTCTTCCTCTCTCTCACTCTCTGTTTTTTCTCTCTCTTTTTCAAATTTTTACTGCGAATTGCGTTGATATTTTATTTATTCTCTTCTTTTCTTTTTCCTTTCTCTTATTTAGACTTTATGTATGTCTCACAATTACTCGAATGAATACGATTATCGTTCTAGAAAGAAAGAAACGGAGAAAGTCTATTGTTTTGTTGCAAAAAGAATTAAATTTCTACGCTTTTATCTTTTCATAAAGAAAAAGACAATTCTTTTTTGAGATAAGACGATAAAATAGAGAGGAAGAGAGAGAGAGAGAGAGAGAGAGAGAGAGAGAGAGAGAAATGTATATAAAAGAGAACAAATCCGGAGAAAGCTGTATTTGTTCCAAGTGCGGTTAGTGTGCACAAACAAGCTAACATCAGTTTACTAGGTGTGATTAGGTATGTATGTATATAAATATATATATATATACATATATATATATATATATATGTATATATGTATCTGGGCTAGCAATCAGACTGGTAGTTATACAAGTTGGTAAACGGATGGAGAGGAAGTATAGGAACGTTCATTAGAGTTCACAAACGATGATGTCCGTTGATTAGCGGAGGGACCCTTTTTGGATTCTGTAAAAGAGAGATACTCGTCTCTCGCAGATAGGATGCATTAAGTGGAACTTTGTGATTCAGTGTGATTTGCTAACGTTATAGTTTCTAAGCGCACATACAGTGATAAAGTAAAGATAAAATAAGAAGAAGAAGAAGTAGAAGAAGAAGAAGAAGTGGATCGAGTCGATGGGATTTTCTTGGAAATTTTCATGGAGATTTGATAAGAGGATCAATCGTGTGGTTGAAGAAAGGAAAATGTTGATTTGTTTTTTGTTCTGTTTGTAGATATATGTTCTTTGTTGTTATGTACGTACGAAGAAATATACATTCTTTGTTTTGTTATTTTGAAAATGTCACTGTGGTGGAACATGTGGTGTCTGTTCATGTTGTTGCAATAGATTGCGTACACCGTTTTCGTGATAAAATAAGATAAACGAGCGAACAGGTGGGTAAGTAGTCAAGGAGAAAACCATATATACTCGACGCACCGGTATCTCGATGAGTAAACGAGAGTTGTCATGAAAGGGTTAGGCTAATTCGGTAAATGGATGACTTAATAACACGACGGCAGAGTTAGAATTTTAATATAAAAAATCTATACGATGATGTTGACAAAAAATTGATGTAAATTCGAACATAGAATTAATTTGACGAACAAGAACGTCTGATGATGAAACAAGATTTTTTTTTTTTTTTTTTTTTTTTTTTTTTTTTTTAATTTAGTAATAATATGAGAAATGAGAAAGGAGCGAAAACGTGTGTACGTGCGTGTTTAGATGTATGTAGATTTATAGATTTATGTATATATGTGTTACAGAGATGGAGCGAATCCATCGGAAAACGAAGAAGCAGACATTTTTGTTTTGTTTCTCTTTTTCGTTCTTTTTGTTTTTAAGTATTGTACATATTGTCTCGTGTACGAGGGAACATTGGAATAGGTGATGGTGGTTCGTGAAAAGGATGGACGTTTGGAGTGGTTCAACTCGGGAAAGCTAATTGGCTGGTAGTGTCTCTCACCTGCGACCTCGCTCGTTCTTCAAAGTGCCGCCATACTTGTTTCGCGTCCCGATCAGGTCAATTATCTCGGGGATACAACTGGCGAATATGGCCTACATCGCGTGATAGAACAGAATACAACACTCGCATCAATACACTTGTGTAACAGGGTTGACTGTAATTTTTTTTTTGTGTGTTCGTGTTTGTCTTTATTCTCTTATATTTTTTTCTCTTTTCGTTTTATGTTTCTTTTCGTTTACCTGCTTTGGTCGTTTCTTCTCCATACTTTTTTTTTCTTTTTTCTATATATTTTTTTCCTCTTATACGGCTTCGCCCATTCGCGTCCCCTTTCTCCCGCTCGCGTAACTTATTTTTTATCATCGGTCGTTTATTTACTTTTTTTTTTTTTCTTTTTCTTGCGGAATAGTAGCGACGATAAGAAGAGAAAAAAAGAGAGAAAAAAAGGAGAGAAAAAAAAAGAGGAAATATACCGAGTGGCATCCGCACAGTCGCGTAAAATCACGTGCGACTGTACGTTATTTTCTTTTTCTTTTCCTTTTTTTGTTACATATATATATATATATTTTTTCTTTTTTATTCCTGCGCTTTTAAACGTTTCGTCGCACGCTCTCTATATAAACACATTTGATTTTTTCTCCGTACGTTTCTCTACTTAATTTATTATTATTCCTTTTTTTCTTTTATTTATTTATTTATTTATTTATTTATTTATTTATGTATTTCCCGTCGTCCTGTCCTTCTCTTCGACTTTTCTTTTTTTGTTTTCTCTCAAGTGTCGAGGGCGAGGAGAGTCATACATTTACATATAAAAAACGGAAGAAAGTTTTGGCTCAGCTACAGGGCAGCGCGGCTACTCATAGAGACACGATTATTAGTGCTGTACCGCTATCAGTGCCACGGCCCGAACAATCAGTAAAATGCGTGGAAAATTATAAACACGTTCCAAGTAAAAGGGCGGGGTATATATATGTATATATATATATATAAAATAGAGGCTATATATACCTACACCTATGTCCTACACACCTACACCTAAAGCCTAACGAAAACTACAAGTATATGTGCCGACACGCATAATCTATTTCAAAATACCCTTGCAATTGTAGATATGTAATATCCACACGATATTTGCTTTTTGAGATATCATAATATATATATGTATCATCATCGTAAAAACTATAATAATAATATTTTAGTATTGATAATAATAACAGTAGTGGTAGCAATTTTCCCCTTCGATATCTTTTCTTTTAAGTTTTTTCGATTATCCTTCCATATTTTTTTGCTTCTTATCTTTTCTATCGAATAGTCACGGTAATCTTTATTGACCTTATTTTTTTTTTTTTAATTTTTTTATACATAATGTATTCGTGAGGCTCGTCACACCGACCTTTCGTCAAATCCTTGAATTGGGTCAGGGTTAGATCGAACTGGACCTTACACGTTTGAATGTAGTGAATTAGAAAAAAATAGAGAGAGAGAGAGAGAGAGAGAGAGAGAGAGAGAGAGAGAGAGAGAGAGAAAGGGTGAGAGAGAGAGAGAGAGAGAGAGAGAGAGAACGATTATTCATATAATTTCTCACATCGAAAAAACGTACGACTGAATCCCACCCGATATTTAAATCTTTTTTAAATCTCTCGGCGTTTTACGTTAATCGGATCATTAATCGGATTAATCTAGAACGTAAATCGAAAAATGATAATCTTGAGTGTAACTCGAAGAGTACGATAAATTCTTTTTCGTGATGCTGGAAAGATGATCACGAACTCCATGAGAGCATATAATCCATTCGAACATGCACACCACTCTTCTATCGCGTTTTCGATCTTATTGAAAAAGAACGTTTCTCGGTTTCTCCGTTTACTTTGAAAGGAATTGAACTCGGGCACACGTGACTCCTACATTTTCTCTCTCGTTTCTTTCTTTTTTAGAGAACTTTTTTTCTTTTTTAATATTAGCGTGTCAACACGATCATCGTTACTGAGGCTGTGATATTCCATTTATATGTGCGCGTGTGTACGAAGGAGCGAATCTTTTTATGAAAAATTTATTAATTCGTCTAATTTTGTTTTTCTTAATGAAAATACAGATATCGAGTAAGGCCCAGTTCTTCGAATCGACCGAAATATATTCTTTTGGGTTCTAATTCCTAATTTTTTTTCATTTCTGTTAGTCGATGGAATAAATATCAAATGATCTTTAATTAACATTTTTCACGTAGTTAATATTTTTATTAACAACAAAATTAATATTGGTCCTGTGCTTTTTCGCGTATTCAATATGCGTTATAAATTGTTCCGGAAACGTAAACTCGATGAGAAAAGTGAATAGATACACGGTGAGAGAGATCGGACGTGATATTTTTTTTCCCAATATGCACGCGCTCACACACACGCTCTCGCGGAAATAGGTAGATATCAATGTGTATCGTTTGAAGAATTTACCAATCCCCCTCTCTCTATGCGTGTGTGTGAATGTAAGTATTTTGTATATAATGAATAAATATATATATATATATATGCATATATATATATTTATTTATTAAAAATTTGTGTGTTAACCCACAAAAAGTATAATTTATAAATGAAAGACGTATGATAATAATGGCGAATGTATGATGAAATTAATATATATATATAATATACTTGTGTATGTGTATATATATATATATAGAGAGAGAGAATCCTCCAAACGTGATTTATTAAACTAAGACTACCTGCGTGCCTCGACGAATAATAGTGGGTTGTGGGCGTGCGCTTGTCGGTGAACGACGGAGAAGGAGCCACAGTAAAATGATCGATCTTATTGACGAGGCCTCGTATTGCGAAATTTTCGATATGTGTGTGTGTATATATATATATCACATGTATATATATATATGTATATATATATATATATATATATATATATATATATATATATATTATATCAAGCTGAAGCCTTATGATAAAGATATAATATGATCTATATTAATATTAACGTAACTATGCTTGGGAGATCGTATATAGTATAGTGAGATTAAATAGCGCTAGTATGATATTAACGTGTGAAAGAATATATAGCAGCGAATATCTCGATCGATTCGACTACTGGGATCTACCTAAAAGAGTGAGAGAGATAGAGATAGACAGATAGAGAGAGATAGAGAGAAAGAAAGAGAGAGAGAGAGAGAGAGAGAGAGAGAGAGAGAAAGAGAGAGAGAGAGAGAGAGAGAGAGAGAGAGAGAGAGAGAGAGATAGAAAGATCGCGTTTTCGAACGAGTTTCCGATTTTATCGTTTCAAACGAAACATTTTATATCCTCTCGAAGCATACTATATCGAAAGCTCACTATCGACTAACGAACGATCGCTCAAAATGCTATAATACAAGAAAAGGATGCGCTACTCGTTCGTTCGATTTGACGACACGTGCATTAATTTACTTTTGTCTTTTCTTTTATTTTTTTTATTTATTTATTTTTTTTTGTTGATTTTGATTTAATCCTTAACTCCATAGGCTTATGCATGATTGAAAAATACGCGTGCGAATTTGTTTTTTTTTTTTTTTTTCAAAGACCGCAGCCTTCTCCACACGTTGCACCGTGTACTTTCTTACTACTCGCGTTTGCGTTTTGTATGAGAGATGCAGCATATTGGAAATCATCGTGTGTCGCGGCGAGACGTGCAAATATCTACTTTTAGGAAGGAAAGTCCCTAAAAAGAG
>NC_057686.1:14447308-14450334 GCF_014466175.1 Vespula pensylvanica
TCCATGTGTTGTATATAATATATATATATGTTCTTGTATATGTAAGTGTTATATAGAAAGGTAAAAAGAGTATCTAGAATATTATAAGAGTTTAGACAGCGAAGAAGAATAATAAATATCTTTACGGTGGAAAACGTATCATGGTCGATGTAAAAGTTACAGAACTTTTTAAAAATGCTGCACACGCGAACTCGTAGTATTCAAATTTTTAAGGGAGAACAAATTCAAGAAAGCACATACGTATTCCTGAGAAGAAGCGCTTCGAATTATGTAAAAGAACGGTTTTAAAAAGGCTTCTTCTTCGCCATCTTTCTTTTCCTCTCAAAAGAGACAAAGAGAGGAAAAGAAAAAGAGAAAGAGAAAGAGAAAGAGAGAGACAACTATATAAGCTATAAAAAACAATAATAATATCGCAGAAAAGAAAAAATAAATAGGAATAGAACAGCAAATCGTTTGCATGTAATCGGCTTTTTTGTATGTTTGTACTGTAGGTAAAGATAAAAAGAATAAAAAATAAAAGAAGGATCTGTTACCTTTTGTTGCTCTCGTTTGTATTTGTTAATTGTTATAAAAATGAAAAAGGTTGCAAAAATAGATATGCCATGCTATTCTGGTTCACCTATAACGATGTAGTATATGTATGTGCAACATACGTGTCTTTCACGAAAGTAATCGATAAAATTTCTCGGTTTGTGACTGTCGTTGCATGTCGAAATTATCGTAAACATATATAAGAATATACACAGAGTAAAAGATATATATATATATACGTACTGGAAGTAAAAATAATAGCGAAGATATAATAGTAAAAGAAAGAATTTAATTTAAATGGAATAGAGAAACCGTTAAAAGGAAAAGAATGATAAAGAAAGGAAATGAAAGAATGAGAAGAAAGAAATAAAGAAAGAAAAAGATAGAACATAAATCGAAGGTAAGAAGAAGATGCGAGGATATTGTACTTTTATTAAATAATTATACCTCTTTCCGTGTTCCCGCTTGTACTCGCCGCTGTACTTGGACCTACTCCCTACGAGCTCTATTATCTCAGGTATGCTACTAGCAAAAATTGCCTGTAAATAGAAATCATAACTGGAAAGGAATATGCCACTACGGATCGTTAAAAACAAAGTAGGTCATCTATGTATGCTCGCAATTTGCAGCGGGGCTTATGCCACCCCTCTTGTCTACGTGTACGTGTTTTTTATGTGTTCATTGGGTACGATATGGGTACATAAGCGTGTCTGCGTGTCTCTCTCTTTACGTGTTACATATTACGCGTGTATGTATATGTGTATGTATTTATATATATATATATGAGTATATACACATGTGGTCGTACACGTTTGTTATATTCTACACGCTGCTGTATTTGTGTATTATCACCAAAAAAAGAAAATGAATCGGTCTTGGAAGGATAAGAGAAAACAAATGTGGAAAGGAGACACACAACACACACAAACGATTCTTACCTCTTGTAAGCATTTACAATGTATGTACGTATGTATGCATGTGTACGTTTATGTTTCACGTCGTTCGTTATATGTATTCCTGGAAAGTGCTGAACATTGTATAATACTCACCACGTTTCGATACGAACACGATTTTACGTATATAGAGGAAGTTTCCTTTAACTCGCAATGTTGGAATATCTCGTGAGAGATTGAACCTATTAAAAAATTTTTTCAACGAATGTTGTTTGGTATGAAAGAGGACGTCGTATGGTGTAAATAATTTTTTTGCAAGTCGTGTGACGGACGAAATTTCAAAGTTAAATTCAATTTTTTTAAGTGGGTCCATATATCCTTTAAAGAAAACACTCTGATATTATGTATGTATATATATATATATATATATATATATATATATATACATGTATGTATATATGTATGACGTATATATATGTCGGATGCATAGAGTTAGAGAATAGGGTGGAAATACTAGCCGGGGCTACTTAATGGCTTGGTGGACTGACGTGGACACTGATGGATATTTCTTTATATTTATTCTTCTATCCGCCGTAAGATGAGAAGCTTTAAAATGCTCGGAAAATGGTGCTCGTCTTTGGTAACGCGACAATGACGATAAACGATTATCGATCCGTTCTCGATGCTTCGATGTTCGCTCTCTTTTTTTGCACGAGTACCCGCGTAAAACCGTACCATTCGAAACAAAAAAGAAAAACGAGAGAGAGAGAGAGAGAGAGAGAGAGAGAGAGAGAGAGAGAGAGAGAGAGAGAGAAATAGAGAGAAAGAGAAAGAGAAAGATAGATAAATAGAGAGAAAAAGAAAGATAGAGAAAGAGAGAGAGAGAGAGAGAGAGAAAATATGACCAAAATTCATGTTTTAGCGTATTAACAGATAGGAAAAATTTTTTTCTAAGGAACAAAATATTCAGTTATTGCGATAAAAAATGTTTAATAAAAAGAATCGACAGAGAGAAAAAGAATATTAAACGTACACTTGCACAAAAAGAAAAAAATAATCGTGCAATATTATCCATTTATTTTGAATATTTGTTATAAATTATAATTCACAAAATACGTTTATCTCTTATGCGAGAAAATAATTCTCTGTAACCGACTGTTAATGCATTAATCTTGGTAATGATCGTTAAAATCGTATTATTGGATACTAAAAAAGCGCGACAAAGCGAGTTGGTAAAATGCTCGTCGAATAAGAGGCAAAGAGACAATAGAAACAAATATAGATAGAAAGATAAAAACAATTAATGCTGCTGTCAGAACGAAAATACATTTTACTTCGATATATGTAAAATATGTGATCCAAAAGTATTACATTACCTATAAATGCAATAAGATTGATAATGGTATTATCCAGTGGCAGAAAATTCCGTGGAGCTTTTAAATGCAGTTTATGTAAAGTGTCGCGACCAACTGATCCTATAAGTATATGTGTTGTATGAGAGAGAACACCGTATGTAAACACGTGTATATATAAAACGTGTATGCCCGAGACAGCTTTGCGCTGTTTTTACAAAGAGAGGAAGAGAGAGAGAGAGAGAGAGAG
>NC_057686.1:14450344-14492844 GCF_014466175.1 Vespula pensylvanica
GAGAGAGAGAGATAGAAAAAGAGAGAGAAAGATATACATGTATGTATATACAAGTGGAAAGAGAAATGCGGTAAGTTGATGCTTCAAATAAAGAGGCATCGTTCGTTGCTGCGAACTGTAAATCTTGTGAAAGAGAGGATAAGAGATCGAAAGAGATAGAGAGTGAAATAGAGTGAGAAGGGAATAGAGAGAGAGAGAGAGAGAGAGAGAGAGAGAGAGAGAGAGAAAGAGGCTATAAGCATGACATTTATCTGACTGGCAAGCAAAAGATAAAGGCGAATAGCTCGGTGAATCCGTTCTATGTTTTTTTATATAGAATTATAGAACATTCAAATATAATTATAAGCATCAGCAATTTCTCACGCCGATTACATCGACCATTCTGTTGTTTTCTCTTCTTTTTTTTTTTCTTTTTCGTTGTACCGCATTTAACCCTGATGACATCTTGATATCTGTCCTTACCATTGTTATTTTTTGATCCTTTCTATTTCTTCTTTCACTCGAGAAATCTTCTTCTGGCGATTCCATTTCTGTTCAATTTGTTTTTGATCCTTTTAATTCGTCTCTTTATTTCTATATGGCTCAAGCAACCAAAGACACTGCAGTTTAACGAATCAACGCAAGAGATAGATAGATAGATAGATAGATAGATAGATAGATGGATAGATAGATAGATGGATAGATAGATAGATAAATAGATAGATAGATATATAGATATATAGATTAAAAGATAGATGATACACTGACAAGTACATAGAAAAACATGGCTTGAAAGAACAAGAGAGTCGATCGATTTGCGAAAAGGTATGTATGTACCTGACACATACTCTCCTCTTTTTTTTTCTTTTTTTCTTTTAATCCCATTCTAATAATCGCGATGATAAATAATAAGAATAAAAATGTGCTGGCGATTTAAAAGCTGAGAAATTACATACTCCGTTTTCTACGTCAATCGATATACGAATCTAATAGTGACGGAACGAAACTTAAAATTGATCGCAAGTAAGAAGTTACATCAGTTCGGAGAGCGAGAGGATTTTATGAGAATTCCCTTCGCAAGGGTGCATATTTTCATAATCGAGTGGCTACGTGTTTTTTATTCTTTTTATCTTTTTAATTATATATATATATATATATATATATATATATATAATGCTTAATTTAATAATTTTTCTCCTCTTTTATTTTTTATCTTATAATATATATATATATATATATATATATATATATATATATATTGTTTGTTTCGTTCGTTCGTTTTTTACTTAAAAAAAATATTTTTTGGTTATAAAGGTAGTATCGAGCGTTGTATGAAACATAAAGGCGAATGTTCATCATGTGTAGAACATCAAATTAGACGTACAATTAGACGAATTTCTATCGAAACGTTAATTTTTATTTTTGATAATTATCGAAAAATATAAAGTGAAATTTGTCATCGTCCAATTTGTCGAAATATTTCTGATTACACACGAACGCTAACAGCCATATGATGAATATTCGAAAATCGAAACAAAAGATTAAAACTATATATCGTCCAATGATTAGAGAATACAATATAATAATATAATATAATATATATATGTATATAAATGGTAAACGTATTGCTACGATGAGTAATCCGGGAAAACAAATTTTAAGCGGCCAGAAATAATGTGAGTTAGTAGAAATATATTTCAGCAGCGTATCAGCGCACGGAGGACAGTATGTATGTATAGAACACAGATATACACAGGCAAGAACGACAGTGAAAAATTGAAGCTCGCACAAAACACCAACATTTCACTATTTATAATATAAGGAAAAAGTTATCGAGTACTTTTAATCTTGTTTTATTATTATTTTTTTGTTTCTTCACTTTTTCTTTTGCACGATAAAGTTTCATGGCCATAAGAGAGAAAGAGAGAGAAAGAGAGATAGCGATATAGACAGAGATAGAGATAGAGATAGAGAGAAAGAGAAAGAGAGAGAGAGAGAGAGAGAAAGATACAGACAGAGAAAGAGAGAAAACGTTCAAACGAAAAGGATTCTTTGCAACATCCAGTCTCGAAGTGGACCATATATTTTTCAAAGAAACGACGCAATAATGATTCGAAAGTAATAATAATAAAAAAAAGTTCGAGTGTTTTAAAATTTGATAACGACACTGCCTATACGATTTGAATACAAAATTTAAAAAAATTTATAATACTACAATTGTACTATAATAGTTGAAATAAATATCGTTCATTTAATGCTTGCTGGATAAAACACTTGTACATGTATAGCAAAGCTTTGAAATAAAATTCCAAAAAAAAAAAAAAAGAAAAGTAATAATAAAGAGAAAGACAGAGAGGGAGATTACAATTTTGTTTCATTAATTAACTCGTATTTCAAAACTCGATGAGTCGAAATTGTACGCAAGTAGAGTGACAGGAATGGAAAAAAAAAAGAAAAAGAAAATAAAATTTCAAACTGTTGCGACGATGAATGAAACTAATTTTTGTTGATTGATTTTTTTCTCTTTTTTTTTATTTTGCACGTAAGTGATTGACAACGAGAAGGGATGCCCAAATATCCTAAAACGTATCTCTCTGTGAATTTTGTTTCTCTGACAACATGAAAGACACACGATGGACGACACGAATAAGCGTTCTCCTACTATGGACGTCACAAATACGATATAGAATAAACATCGCGCTAATTTTACAAAGGTAAATTATTTTTGCTGAAGATATATATATATATATATATATATATAATATATATGTAATATAATATAATAATTAATAAATTATAACACGACGATATGACAAAGATGATGTAAAATCGAAGAAAATACTAGGTCTTATCGTGGCTTTTCTCGATCACGTTTTTACGATTTTCGTATTTCTTATAATACGATAATTATAAAGAGAAAGAGAGAGCAAATAGATGAACAGATAGGACACGAGACGAATAGAACATTAGACAGAGAGAGAGATAGATAGACAGAGAGAGAGAGAGAGAGAGAGAGAGAGAGAGAGAGAGAGAGAGAGAGAAAGAGAGAGAGAGAGAGAAAAAGCAAGAAAGCATTGAAAAAGAAGAAATAAAAAAAAAATTGCACCGATATGGCGTAAGCACACTTTTATCGAATTATGTACCTACTACGAACTATAAATCACGAGCTTCTTTTTCTCTAGATATAATAAAAAAGATATATATAAAAAAAAAAAGAAAAAAGACAAGAACAATTGCGACGAAATAGTATTTCTTGATTAGAGGAAAGCTAGGTGTAACGATCAACAATGATCGAGAAAATTTGTCTTATCTCAGACTCGATAAAAAAGGTTCATCTGTTTTTTGAGAATCCATTGATTAAGATTTATTGAGAATAAAGAGAGAAAGAGAGAAAAAGAAGAAGAAGAAAAAGAAGAAGAAGAAGAAGAAGAAGAAGAAGAGAAAACCTAAGAGAAAAATGGACCGTGCGGGTAACGGACCGTGTTGACGCGTGCTGCTCGACAAATAAGGGCCGATGATTGGAGTCTCTCAAATTTTAAAATATACTATATATTTCATCGGATCGTCGTAATTATAATAAACAAATATGCGCGGACGGACATATAAAGAAATTTCTATATACATATGTATACATATGTGTATATATATATATATATATATGTATACATATGTGTATATATATATATATATATATATATATATATATATATATATACACATACATATGTATAACTGCGCGCGCGCGTGTGCGACTCGCAGAGACACACAAACAAAATTTTCCCTTTTTTTTTATTTTATTTTATTTTTTATTTCTAAATGGACGATTTTCTAATAGGAACAACGACGACAACAGCGATCCGCGTTAACGTATGATTTTTGCAACGACCAACGCCGGAGATGAGTAAAGCTAATTCCGATATCGATTTTTTTCTCTTTTATTTTATTTTATTTTATTTTATTTTATTTTTATTTTTATTCTCGACGCTCGGTACACAACCCCCTACCCTTAGCTCGCTACGACGAATCAAAAATCGTCTGGTGATGGCCGAGAAACGAATAAAAAAAATAGGAAAAAAAAAGGGAAAAAAGAAAATTCGGCTCTTTTATGGTCGGTGTTATTTTCTTTTTGTACTGTTTTTTCTATTTTTTTTTTTATTTTTTTTTTCCTTTTAATAAGTCACTTTTTGACATATCGTAAAGCGAATTTTTCTTTTAAAGGGGATCGAGAATTCGTCTAACACATCGAAACAACAGAAGAACTCGCGTTTTTCAAAATTATCCTTCGTATTCTAAAGTATGTCTCGTAGAAACATACTGTATGATAGATTTGTAGAGAAGCGAATAAAACCTAGGTGAGTAAGGACTGGTCCACGTTCTAATTAATCGACGACGCTCGATTTCTCTGTATATCATTTGAATTATTATCTAAAAAATATTTAGTAAACTCTCTTTGGGGGGAAGATCAATCTTCGACGGGATCGTAATTTCATTTGACTTTTTTCATTTTTTTTTCTTTTCAATTTCTTTTTTGTTTCGTTTCTTTGTTATTGACTGTTCTTTTCTTTTTACATAATTATGATTATTTTGTCTTTTTTTTTTATTTCAATTCTCACTCTAAGACTGGACCACGGTGAACAACATGATAGAAAAAACACGAGTATATATATATATATTATTAATTTGTTCCTCTTTTACGTTTCACCAAATTCACCGACCAAGCGAATATGTACGTGTTTCTAACTCGTCGGAAAAACCATAGATCGTCCAGTAGCAATATGTTTCTTAGATTTCGACGATTCCTTCGTTTCTTATTTATTATTCATTTTGATATTTATCTTTCGTTTTTCTTTCTGACAAATAATCGTAAAGATTTGTGGTACGAGCGACTCATTTTGCTCGTAATTTAACACGAGGCCTCTCGTGACTCGTGTATATAAACTCACGGATCAAACATATCGTTTTCTTTCTTTTTTTTTTCGTTAGACATAACAATAATAATAACGATAACGATAATAATAATAATAATAATAATAATAATAATAATAATAATAATAATAATAACGATATATATATATACTATAGTAATGTATATATAGACGTTATAGGAGAAAATAATAAAAATGGACTTACCAAACCGACGAGTAGAAAAAATACTAGGAATGTGCGGCCGAGGACCGTCTGGCAGTAAACGTCGCCATATCCTACCGTGGACATCGTCACGATTAGAAAATACACGCAGGTCCAGTACGAAAGCTGTTGCGGGTTTGTGAACTCGAATGGATCCCCTGAGTTTTCAAGCTGTGAAGAAATTATTCTCGGATCATCAAGATCAACGATCTCGGTTTAATTAAATTTAAATGGGGGAGTCTTCGAGTAGATATAGAAAAAGGAAATTGTGAGAAAGAGAAGTCGTCCTTTCCGTGATGTGAGATACGTATGTACCTAATTGAAAAAATTTTTTTACCAAATGAATGATGCCAGCAGCGGTCAACCAGACGGAGATGAAGATGGATACGAGTTGGGCGAGACGAATGGAGCTCGATGTCTTTAGAATGTTGAGGTACTGGAGGATGTCAGGGACCGTCATCAATCGTAGGGCTCGGAGGAATCTCAGTCCGATCCACGTCCGATCGAGATATATCGATACGAAGGACGGTGGTATCGTAAAGTAATCCACGAACGAGTACATCTCCAGCATGAACCACAGCTTGTCACTGGCGGCGATAAACTGTTTACGGGAAAGACAAAAAAAAAAAAAAACAAACGGCAAGATGATCGATCCTTGTACAATCGATCGATATAAATTTCTATTCCTGTGTGTTTTATTTGTTCTTTTCGCTTTTCCTTTCATTCATCCTAAAATTCTAAAAATATCGTTTACTTACGCGTATAAAAAAGTAGACCATAAAAAATATATTGAAAGCTAAGTCTATCTGCTGAGTAAAATTGTTGCTCCATTTCTGGCAACGTTCCACCTCCTCGCTAAAACAGAAAAAAGAAAAGTCCCCGATCGTTGGATTATCGATAATAATATTCTTGTTTAAGAAGAGAGAAAGAAATGGTGGGAAAGGAAAAAGGAAAGTGGGAAAGAAAGGTATTCTTTGCGGGAATGAAGTAAAGACCTTTGTCAAGACGAGACGAGTAATTGCAACAGGTGCAACGCACAAGGTTT
Organism: Vespula pensylvanica; assembly: GCF_014466175.1. NCBI lineage: Eukaryota > Metazoa > Arthropoda > Insecta > Hymenoptera > Vespidae > Vespula > Vespula pensylvanica. The sequence goes on from NC_057686.1 coordinate 14,456,496, forward strand.
TCTTTTAATCGATAGACAGACAGCAGAAACGCGAACAGCAGACAAGGAAAAAGGTTAAGTGTCGAGTTTACTTGTGCAAAATTCAACGAATTGTTTTTCGAGATTGACTATAATAATAGTAATATTAATACTATTATTACTAATAATAATAACCAAATAACAGAAGACAAAATTCTTACCTGGAGGCATCGATGAAGTATATTATAAGCGATGCTATACTGAGAATGAAAACTAGCACCACCTGAAATAGAAAACACAATATGTCAGCTACTTTGATCGTCCTGTTTTAAGAATAAATAAATAATTGAAAGGAAAGAGAGAGAAAGAGAGAGAGACAGACAGAGATAGAAAGTAACAATAACGTCTTAAGTTTCTCGAGTAGGTACTATAACCGATGATAGAGTAGTGGAACGAAAGGATGGAGGATGTGAAAATAAACACGAAACGTAGACTTTAGAGTATACCAACTAGGAAATAAAATCTTGCTTAACATAGAATAAGCGCGTACATCCACGTGCGTGTGCGTATGTCCGTATTATGAATGGTGCGTATTCTTTCACACAAACACAGGTACCTACTTATACATATACCTTAATACATGAAACACAAACAGAGATGAAAAAACATAAATTCGAAAGTACGATAAAATTTATGAGTTATCAAAGAGAATCGAAGCTCCCACGGTTGTCCTAGAGCTCGCATATACATTAATATATACATAATATATATATATATATATATATATATATATATATATATATATATATAAACGTAATGTAAATAACTAAAGAGGCATAAGTCTTGTATGTACGTATATCCTAGGTAAGCTACATCACTCGCAACGATCGATTTCAAGTTACTTGGCTCTGTTCCAGATACTACCTCGTTAAATTTCGAACGATTTCCCGCTTCGTATGCTCAAAATCGGCCCTCACTTTTATTTTTTATATTTCCTCTTCCTTCTCTTTCATATATTATTATCAGTTGATGGTTAAGTTCACGACTAAAGCACTCTCGCTTGTGGCTCGTTAAATTTGTCCAACGCGATGCGTGTTTCGACACCCACTAGTAGTTTCTTCTTACCCCTCCTCGCCACATTCTCCCACATGACGGCCATACCGAGTGGGCGACGAAAACAAATACTACTTGTTTATTATTACAAACTTTCTCTATCAGCCGAAACACAAAGAGGAGCTAGATGATATATCCTTTTCGAAATAGCCCAGCTGATTACACTTTGAATCACGATTATTCTCTTTACAATGCTATTCATTCATGATTTAATATCTAAATGCCTGGATAATCCGAAGAAGGGTAGGTCACAAGTTCGAATTTATATTAAATTATAAAAATTTGCTTTAGAAATTATTTAGAAACTACCTTGAAATGAGAAGAAACAAATCGAGTTGCGCGAATAAATTCTTTCGATTTCCGATACAAATTCACTTTCATCTTTTTAAAGAAAAGAAAAGAAAAGAAAAGAAAAGAAAAGAAAAGAAAAGAAAAGAAAAGAAAAGAAAAGAAAAGAAAAGTAAAGAAAGATAAAGAAAAAAATAATGATAATAAAAATGTAAATAAACTGGTTGATTCACTCGTAGAGAATCGAAGAAAATTTCACAAAGTAAAGTTAACGTTACTGAAATAAACATCAAGATAGAGGAAGATAAAGCGAGAGAGAGAGGAAGAGAGAGAGAGAGAGAGAGAAGGGAGATATCGGAGGGGTGCAGTAAGAGTCAGTTTTATCAATAAACGCGTGTATGGCCGGAGGAGGATGTTATACCCGTGACCACCAGCACCGATATCGATCGGTGGCAACCCTCTCCGACTCCCTCGCTTCGTTCGTAGCGCGAGCTGCAACGTGTCGGCACCTATACGTTACCGGGTTAACCGAGTACAGCTGCACTCCAACGGGGGTAAGACAAGCTTTACGTTTGAACTTGCGTTTGACCTGGTCACGAGGCTGTCGCTTTTCTCTCTCCTTCTCTCCTTCTCTCTCTCTCTCTCTCTCTCTCTCTCTCTCTCTCTCTCTCTCTCTCTCTCTCTCTCTCTCTCTATTGCCTCTTTCAGGCAGAAGGATGCCTCTCTCTCTTATTCACTCTATTTCAAATCTCCAGTACATCCTCCTTCCTCTCTCCTTCAGCAACGAATGAAACGCGAGGTGGCGTTTCACTACTTTCCAACCCTTCAGCACACGCCCGAACACCGATCTTCTCTTTCTCTCTCTCTCTCTCATTCTCGCTTTTGCTTCCTCTTGATATCTCTCTCTCTCTCTCTCTCTCTCTGTCCCTTCCTTGTTTGCTTTTGGTATCTCTCTCCGTCTCTCTTTCTTGCTTGTTCTGGATATATATATCCCTCTCTCTTTCTTGCTTACTCTTGGTACATATATGTGCATATATATATATGTATGTATGTATGTATGTATGTATGTATGTATGTATGTATGTATGTATGTATGTATGTATGTATGTATGTATGTATGTATGTATGTATGTATGTATGTATGTATGTATGTATGTATGTATGTATGTATGTATGTATGTATGTATGTATGTATGTATGTATGTATGCATGTATGCATGTATGTATGTATGTATGTATGTATGTATGTATGTATGTATGTATGCATGTATGTATGTATGTATGTATGCATGTATGTATGTATGTATGTATGTATGTATGTATGTATACATATATATACATATATATCTCCCACTTACTGGAGCATGATAGGAAGATATAGGTCAGTGGGTTATCACCACCGGGATCGTTCTCCATTACCGGAAGCTTTTCTGACCAATTGCATCTTCGAAAGGACAACTGGACTGAGGGTAAGTTCGTGGCTACAAGGGAGGAAGAAATGAAAGGGGAAAAGAAAAAGATGGAAGACGAATTCGTACTTTCCGATTGTTAAGTTTCTTAACTGAGACTTCAAGTTGTTTACGTGCTCTGTTTATTCGTCTCTTCCTATCAGGAATTAGAGAGATCCTTGAAAGAAACCGGAACGAACGGGGCTGGGTGGGTGAACCGAAGCGGTGCAATCTGGTAAGAGATTTATTTATCGCGAGCACAGTTCTTTACGGCGTCCTACTGTCTCTTGATTCCCATTGTTATTTAAATTACAAATAAATAAATATATCGTATATATACATATATATTTCGTTGGCGTTAAATAAATATAATGATCGTAGAAAATGTTCGTGTAAAGAGAAAGAAAGAAAAAGGAGGTAAACAGAAGGAGATAAAAAAAGAGAAGAAAAAACGAATTTAATTATTTTAACTTTTTGAATAAAATAAAAGAAAACAAAGAAAGGGAAAGAGAAAAAAAGAGACATATAGCACGGGACATGTAAAAGTGTCACGTTAATCGATTCGCATGTACCGCCTCATGCAGCTGCATTATACGCATACACATACATATACACGGTATGTACGCAGCGCGCTTTAGTCGTAGCGACTCTCGCAAAGTTATTACAAAAGCTACTTCATTCAACGCTTCGTGAAGTAGAAGTGGCACTACCTCTTACTACCCCTACCCCCTCTACCCCACACCTTCTATCCTCGCACTATCACCGACGTCCTGTTCCATCCCCTACGAAGATACATATGTACGTACATACATACGTAGTGTAATTTTCACGTCTCGAGCGCGCCAGAGCGCTACTTAAGAAAATGCAATTTGCCCTGAGGAGCGGACAATCTGACCTATCGCGCCTTGCTATAAATAAAGATTGCCGTTCTTATTTTAGGATGAAAATTAGCGTGGGTCTCGGACAGTCTCGTCACGAGCCTCCTCGGTTATTTTCGTCGTCACCAAGACGACATATGCATATACTCTTTCTCTCTCTCTCTCTCCCTATCTCTCCTATCTCTCTCTCCGTCTTTCTTTCGATGAAGGATTTCATTTCTAAATCGTAAAATTGCAGCAAAAAAATCGACCTCGATTCTTCGTACTAAAGGAAAGTATCGTCGGACAGAAAAGGGGGAAAAAAAACGTTCGCTTGAGAATCGATTGATTGAATAATTAATAATAAATTAGTAACGACGATTATCTTATACAATCGAAAAGGAAGGAAGAAAAGAAATTTATCGAAAGATGATTTAAGGAGGGATGATTGCATCGAATAAGATTTAGTTCCTAACGCCACGTCTAATTTCGTTATGTTAGAACCTAAACCTTATGCATTTAGTCCGATGGACGGAGGGAAGTCGAAGGTCAAGAACGAGAGAACGAACTCGGACTTCGTCAAGGGATTTCCTTCGCCTCGGGCTTACTTTTTAATTCGTCGTTCGATTCGTCGTTCTCCGAGTATAATAGCTCGTTAATAACGGAATCAAAGATTCGAGATTAGTTGATTCGATGAAGAAAGTATGGCGGATTTATAAGTAAAAGCAAACGAGATCATATCTTTCACGATTTTGTTGTGCAATAACGATTCTTAATTTGGATAATTGAAATCCTTGTTTTACGAGTACATGTAGGTTTCCATATACGTGTGCGTGTGTTTGTTAGCTATACGATAGAAACTCTTATTCGAGACTTGGGTATATCCGTGACGAAACGATGATCTCGATCGTGAACGAATCATCAACGATCCTTGGAATCGTCATCCAACTTAGATAACAACGGTGAATCATAGTCTCTGCTTGAAATAAGAATCTTCGTCAATATGTTCCTTCTCTTTCTCTCTCTTTCTCTCTCTCTTTCTCCTCTTTTAAACCTTCTCTGCTGAGTATAAAAAAAATAAAGTACTGCTACGAGAGAGTTATTCGAAAGGGAGGATGAGAGGTAGTCGAGAGGGTACCAGGCAAGAAAGTTTTACATCCCGAGATGGCGTACATCCAATTTTACGTCGTTTCGCGCCAACGGCAGATTGAACCGGGTTTATCTAATTCGACTATTTATACGAGTAAACGCGAAATTCGACGGTGGAAAACTACCGGCCTACGTATCAGCGACGTTTCACCCTTCTTTCCCTTTTCTTTCTTGACAATGACATAAGACGAGAGGATTCTAACGATCGTACGGATTTGTAGTTGAAATGCGAATACGAGAGAAAAAGAGAAGGAGATGGAAGATAATAGAAGAATATATCCAAGATTAGAAGAAAATCCTTCAGAATTTCTCTAATCCGATAATCCTTCGTATCCGATTTATGATTGTTACATTAATTAATAAAAAAGAAAAAACGTTGTACTATATACGTTATTTAATAAATATATATATAACGTACACAAAGAAAATTTTTCGATAATAATCTACGCAGAAAGCAAATAACATGGCGTAAGTTGTTATAGCAAGTAAACACGATACGCCGGCAAATAACGTTGCCAACGATGTCCGCCAAAGTTTAGCATTATTCTATTTCCTAGGACGAATGATTCAAAATCGCTCGTCAGATGTATAACGAGCTCTCTCTCTCTCTCTCTCTCTCTCTCTCTCTCTCTCTCTCTCTTTCTTTCTCTCTCTCGCCTGTAATATTCCCCATTCGTAGGTATACACTAGTTTCGGTGTTTCATCGATGTCGAGCATTGATGATGCTGGAAACGGATCTACTAATTACACGCTAATTACGTTCGGAAATGAACGGGAACCACGTAACGACGAGAAGATTGAGATTGGTTCATTTATCGATCCCCAAATGCAATTGAAAAACATTATTCCATGTATTCTTGATAGTGATCGATAATGATCCAATATTTCGTTTGAAAGAAAAAAGAAGAAAAGATCAAAAAATATATTTTTATTCGAAAGTAGGAGTACATGTATTTCTCTCTCTCCCTCTCTCTTTCTCTCTCTCTCTCTCTCTTCCCCCCTCCAGCCCTCTCTTTTTCTTTATCTCTATATCCTATCCGCAGCGAGAACTATCGATAATGGGCCTTGGCACAGTAAAATTCGTGTTAGTCGGACGGGAGCGCGCTCCTAACATTTTACTTCGAATGGCGTCATGACAAATCTGTTACATTCTTGGAAATGGATATTGGCCGGTCGCCAACCGCCGTTATCTACTTTCCTTTCGGAGTATGATCCATATCCTTAATCCTTTTCGTTGCTTCCCACGAAAAATTACCTGTTACGATCCTCATTTTCATTTATGGAAAAATACTAATCACTCGATGAGCTATTCGCTAATAAGAATTACTGATCACGTGTATTATTTCTAAATTACCACGTGTTATCGATCGGTATAGATCATTAAAAGAAAAAAAAAAAAGAAAAGAAAAACAAAAAACCGAGGAAATAAATGTAAATACTAAAACGCAAATAAATCATACATCGGTGAAATTTTCGTAACGAGTCGAGGCAAATCGTATTTAAACGATTAGACTTAATAGAAAGAGGAAGAGATAGGTAAAAGCGATCGGAGATTATTCTAAGTGTTTCCGACACCTAATCGATCGAGTTTGCGTGATGTACGTGTAAGGGACAATCAAGATCCATACGTTTACGTCTTAGACGTTTAAGAATAAGGGATCTTCTCTCGAAAGAAAACTGAAACCATCGCTCTTCTAATTCGTAATGCTAAGAATTTTTGGTGAAATTCGATTTTCTATTAATAATTGATTATTAAAATATGTTTCTTCGATCCTCCGAAGAATGGAGATAAAGGGGTAGCTATACAAAATATTTATTATTAGAATAAAGGAAGAAGAAGAAGAAGAAGGAGGAAATGGAGAAAGAGAGGATCTGTCCGAATAAATATCTCACGATCCCTCGCGGACCCTCGGCAATCAGTAGCAAAGATATATGTAGCATCGATTATAAATTATACACGGGATGACCTCGAAAGGGCAAACCGAAAAGGTTTCGTTTATCGATTCTTTGTTAGCGCTTGACGTCGAGCGAAATTAGACGACGACGACGACGACGACGACGACGACGATGAAGACGAAGACAAAGACGAAGACGGCGACGACGACGACGTCAACGAATCGAGAAACGATATCCTATCATCTATATACGGAATAATCTCGTTGGGATATACAAGTTACGCAGGTATATCGTAGGAGGAAGAGGTATAAAGAATAAGAAACTGATTTCGTTATGTGGGTCGTTTGCTAGGTCATTCCGATTGCTAGTTGTGCAAAGGTTAAAGTCCAATTATAGACGACAGAAAAATAAAGTGACCCTCGTCTTCTGATACGAAATAATAAACGTTATCTGTATCTCTTTTTTTTCTCTTTTTCTCGATCGAACTAAATATATACAAAAGAAATAAAATTTACATTCTAGAAAAGTGGAACACGTCGAACATAAAATATTCTAACCAATAATAAATGGAGAAGGAGAAAGAGAGAGAGAGAGAGAGAGACAAACAGACAGACAGATAGAGAGAGAGAGAGAGAGAGAGAGAGAGAGAGAGAGAGAGACAGAGAGAGAGAGAGAGAGAGAGAGAGAAAGAGAAAGAGAGAGATGATAAGGCATGCGTCTACAAGAAAAGAGAAAGGGAAAGATAAAAGATATCGTAGGGGATGAAGGATAAGAAAGGACGAAAAGAACATATCGAGTTCGATCGCCTCTCTCTTGCTCTCTTGGTTTCTTTCTTTCTCTCTCTCTCTCTCTCTCTCTCTCTCTCTCTCTCTCTCTCTCTCTCTCTCTTTCTCTCAACGAAAAGCCGTTTCTAGGGTGAAGCAGCACACGCACTGCGTAGAAACCATCCACCCAGGGAGAACTAGGTCACCGGCCACGTACAATACTTGTGCGAGCTCCTCGCGAAACATCATGCGACGATGGGCGCACGCGCGCACATCCGAGGGGGTGATTCGCTAATTTTCCTACGCGTTTCACCTTCCAAATTAAACGAAAGGAGTAAGATAGAAGAGGAAACAAAAAAACAGTAATGAAAAAAATTAATGAAAACGCGAATCGAAGGATACCAGGCAAAAAGTAAAATGAAAAGCAGAATAAATAAATAAATAAATGAATAAATAAATAAATAAATAAGTAAATAAATAAACAAATAAAGTAAATTCTTTGTTTCTTTGCCATTGCATTTCCTTTCTTTTCTTCCTTTTTAAAGTTTTCTTCGGTGACGTCATATTACGCTGAGATTACATCGAAAGTGAAAGAAGAGTTACGGAAATATCGATTACACTCTCGATTGCGTGATACGAGATTGCGATCGAGGATGTCGCACGATTCGTACGAGAGATTTATTATCGTTAGACCGAGCCTTTCTAAACCCGATCGTTCGGAAGAGATCGCAAATGGAGACGAAGTGGATCGCTTGAACCGTCTCTCTCGCTCTCTTTCTCTCTACCTATCTCTATCACTCTTATGGATAATGGTACTTAACAGAAATAGATCGCTCATTTGGCGGCTGGCGTCAAATTTGACGTTTCACGAGAAGCAAGCCACGCGCGAACGAACCAACACATGCTATCTTTCAATGGTCGACTTTTTTTTTCTCTTTCTAACCTGTTCGATACTGCGTCACGCTTAACTATTTTCTATTTTTTATTTATTTTTTTTTGTTCCAAAAAAACGAACGAGTCTAAAACACATACATACAACTACGTAAACTGTTCTATCATTCGAGAACTATCAACGCCATCTACGTTACTGTGATTTTACTGAAATTTCGCTATGATGAAAAATTCCTTGTTTTTATTTTTTGTTTTTTCATTTTCCTTTAACAACTTCTCCTCTGAAGTGTTCGAGAAGAAAGATAATTATTATTATTATTGTTATTGTTATTATTCCAGAAATGTACGACGTAGTTCGTTACTTCGTTTTGATAAGTATTTACAAAATGTAAAGGTCAAAACGTTGCTTTAAAGCTCGACACATCTCTACTATCTTTCTCCCTTTAATATTCTCGATAAACAAGCGCGTTCGATTTCTGTGAACGCCGAGTTTCCTTTAGTTTCCCCTATGTCACGTAGATATTAGAAATGGAACGCTGTAAATGTGTACGCTGTGAAAGTGCCGCATCGCGTGCGATATAGAAAGAGAAAGAGATAGAAAGAGAAAAAGGGGGAGGAGCATGCATCCAACGCGTATTTGCGTGCGCGTATCAACGTTGACATATAAACATCTAAGTCGAACGGTTGAAACTTTGTACGAGTATTATTATTTGTCGTTAATACGATACTCTTTCAAATTCGAAAGATATACCTATTTTTAAAACGTTGGCTAAAGATAAATCGATCACGCTTTTAACGTGCGAAGACAAAAAGAAAAGAAAGGGCGCGCAAAATAGGAATCTACAAAGGGACGAACGAAGTGAGAAAGAAGAAGAAGAGAAAATGAAGAAAAGAAAAGAAGAATAAAGAAAAGGAGATAAAGAAACTTACTTTCTTTCTTTTTTTTTTCATTTTTCTTAAAGTTTTCTCTTTACTTACAAGAATACGTCCAGTGGTGGTCTGTCCGGAAATCAGCTCGCCGGCCCAATCTTTGGCCTCAGTCATAAAAGTTCCCTCGAACTCCTTCCCATGGCGGTTCGACTTATGCTCCTTCTGCTTCGGGTCATTTGGGGCGAATTCGGGCTCTTTTCGGCAGCAAAGGAAGGCGAACGCGCGCCAGAGGAGGACGATAAGCAGCCCGGCGAGGAACGTGAAGATGCTCGACAGCAAGAAGCACCACCATTTTCGCTCCTTTAGGCAGTCATCTACCGGGGGCTGCTCGGTCGGCGTCTCTTCGCTCGTCATTCCGGCGGATCTCTGCTGCCCCCGGATCACACATTCACCGGCCAACAGCTACTATGATGGCCGATCGCACGCACTTTATACGCTTCATAATTTCGTCGTCCTTCGAAGCCACGCGGCGGCCAACGTCGCCTTCTTCCTCTTCCACCGCTGCTGCCCTTTCTCTTCCACCGCCTCCTCTTCCTCTCTCTCTCACTCCCGCCTCCACCTCTTCCTCTTCCTCTTCTTCCTCTTCCTCCTCCCCCTCTTCCTGCACAGTCGACTCTATCAGCGTCAAGAACAAGTTCCTTTCCGCTCTCTTCGCGCTATCGCGCTTCCCTTCCTTCCTCCCTCTTACTCCTTTCGACAAGCTCCTTCTTCTTCTTCCTCTTCTTCTTCTCTTCCTCCTCGTCCTCCTCTTGCTCCTCTTCTTCTTTTCCCTCGGCCACCTCTTCCACGTACGTGCTGCTGCTGCTGCTGCTGCGTTCACCACTCTCTCTTTCCACCACCTCAACTCGGCCGCGAGACGACTGCTCTCGCTCGCTCTCTCTCTCTCTCTCTCTCTCCTCGCTCTTTTGCCCTTTACCTACTTACCCCTCTTCTCTCTCGCTCGCTCTCTCTCTCTCTCTCGATCAACCCCCACCCCACCCCACCCCCACCGCTTCCCAGTTTATCTCTACCTTTCCCACTTTCTTTCTTTCTTTCCTTTCTCTTTTCTCCGATCGAGTTACCACTTGTAAAGATAACACCCAACAACGACGCACACCTTTCCCCTTTTGTAACAATTGTTTACGTTCTGTAACGTCTCTCTGTGTCGTTATATAGTACGTTTATTATTCGTTCAATTTCGACGTTATCTCAACGTGTCGCACTTCTCACTGAACGTCCACGTATGGTGCGTATATATACCAGCTTAACGTCGAGCGATTTACTCTCTCCCCTTCTCTTAAAGAAAAGAGGAGAGCGCGAGGAAGTTTTCACCCGGTCAACACCGTGGACGAAGGAACGACTCGGTTCGTCGTCTCATCCCGTCTCTCGTTTCGTCTCGTCTCGACCCGTCTCGTCTCGTCGCTTCGCGTCGCGTCGCGTCGCGTTGCCTCGCCTTCACGTCGTCGAGTAAAACGGTCGTCGAGCAACGTGTGTCCTCTTCTACTAACTCGCGCTCACTCGCGACAACGGGGACGACCCGACCGGCAGTCAATGCCGTTGTCTTTCCAATACAGTATATATAGTGTATATATATAAATATATATATATGTATCTATGTATATATATATATATACACTTATAAATATATATAGTACATGTGTGTATATATATACATGTATGCGTGCATGTATATATGGCACCGAGCGCGACGGACACTTCCCACCTTCTTCTCTTCCTCCTTCTTTTTCTTCCTCTTCTGCTTCTCTTCCTGTATTTCCTCGAAGTGAGGTGAATAATCGTGAAAAAGCACTCGTTACTCAACGATACCCTGTATCCAACAACAACGAGACTTTGCTTTTGTTTTCTCTTTATCTCTCTCTTTCCCTTTTATCCCCTGAGCGAGGACGACGTCGCGACGATAACTACGACACGAACCACTTTGTATCTTTTTTTGTTCGTTCGTTCGTTCGTTCGTTCGTTCGTCCGCTTACTTGCTCGCTCTCTCGCTCTCTCGCTCCTTCCTTCCTTTCTTCCTTCCTTCGTTCGTTCGTTCGTTTCTAACACGAAGAACAAACGTTCCACCTTCGGCGAATGAAGATAAAGGATAGTCGAGTTATTCGAGAAGGCTCTCGCTGTAGTAGCAGCAGCAGCAGTAGCACCACCACCACCACCACCACCAGCACAACCACCACCGCCACCTCCACCACCACCACCTCCACCACTGCCACCACCACCACCACCACCACCACCACCACCACCACCACCACTACCACCACCACCACCACCACCACCACTACCACCACCTCCTTCTTCTTCTTCCTCTTCCTCTTTTGCTTCTTCTTCTCCTCTTCTTCTTCTTCTTCCTCTTCCTTTTCTTACTTCTTCTTCTTCTTCTTCTTCTTCTTCTTCTTCTTTCTCTATTTCTCGTTTCGCACCATCTATCACTCTCGAGCGCGTATACCGAAGTTTCGTTTTTATTAGCCTATCGGGCTGCAGCACACCACCGACGACGACGGCGACGGCGGCGACGACGACGACGACGACGAGGACGACCGAAGGTCCCGACGACCATACCAGTGCTCCGCAGCAATCAATACGCAACAATGGACCGGGACCAATAAGCTCGAAGCTTTTCCTGACGTAGAGAGACGCACGCTCTCTCCCTCTTGCGAGTCGTCCCGTATCCCTCTCCTCCCTAACCCACCGTCACCCCTACGACACACCGCATCCGCCAATCTACATGCGGCTGATCAATTTCAAAAGCTCACCGCCGAGCGGCGCTAACGTCAAACCCGCCAAAACGAATTTTTTCCCTTTACGTCGACGCGATTAAAAAATTTCATTTTCGATCTAATTTTCTTTTTATTTACATACGAATTTGATCGAATACATTATTTCAAACACTTACCGTCAACGTTTATCCAGTGAGAGACGATGAAAATAATTTCTTAGAACGTAATGCCATGTAACGTTGATACTTGATCTTTATAGTACGATTGTAATTACGTGTATTCCTATCTCTTGATGTTATTTATCGACGTTTAACCATTGCTAAATGGGAATACTTACTTAAAGGACAAGCGTAAATAACACGACGATAGAAGAAATAGTAAATTCTACTTTCATTATAATCTCAAACGTTATCGTGGATTGACGTCCAACGACTCAATCGTAATAATGATATAGCGATTTAGAAAGGATTTAAGCTGTGGCCATCGAATTCATAAATCTTCTACGCGTAATTGAAAATAGTAACGGTCCTCGTCACGTTTGCGTAACGAATCGATGAATCCAGCGCCCTCTCGTAGCTTTCAAGGTTCAACGATGACGACGATAAAAAAGGCACTCTACGATTACCGACCAACCAAACTGTTCGATCGATCAACGACATATCTTTGATAATAATTAAAGATTATATAAGATCATGCAAGATATATAATGAAAAACGAGTTTTACTAGTGGATCGTGGATTTAACCTAAGTAAAAGAGAAAATATACCGTTTTGTAATCCTTCGAAAGGAACGATAGATCGTCGTCCATTATTTTTTTTTCTTCCATCGATACTGGTTTACTTTCCCTTACAATATATCGTCGACATGAAATAATATGTCAAAGTAATTAAACGATTTATTGATTTATTACGAAATTTCTCTGTTATAGATTAGGCAAATATCATGTCATCATCCTTCCTGCCGCAAAATAAAAAAAGAAATATGTTAGATATAACGATGACGCTTTGGTGCGCGAACCTATGCATTTTTCTCTTTCTCTTTTTCTCTTTCTCTCTCTCTCTCACATTCACTTATTCTTTTTCTCTCTCTCGAAGGTTCGTACACGAGGTCTTGCATCCATGTAGGAAAGCTGTGCAGAGAAGGAAGAAACCAAAGGCAAGAACGTCGTTCGAACTATCGCGCGGTGTCCTTGACACCGAGGAAGCTGCAATGGCGTCGCCCCCGACACCCAATAAGATTTTAATATCTTCTATATGGTATTTGATTGTAAGCCGGTCCGTAGTTCGAATCGTCTGGTCCAGGTGGATTGGCTGCTAGCGCACGTCTTATGGCCTCTGGGATCGGGGGTGGCGTTGGTAAATGAGCACCCTGAGGACGGAAGCCATTTTCGTCTGCTACGTAGTCCACTTGGATAGGTGTACCGTCGGGTGCCGTGTATGAAAATCTACCCTGCACCGCCTACGATTATACGTCAAGGACGTTTTCTCGATCAAGGTCAAAATCCAATAAGATATCTCTTATCTTGAAAAATGTATTCGAAATTACCTCGCCTTGCTGTCCAGGTGCACCACCAGGCTTAGGACGACCCGTTTCCGATGCTGAAATTCCATTTTCTGTCTCGTAGCTCCAGTTGTACGTGCCGTCTGGGAAGGAATCACGTTGCTGACTACGAATCGCTATAAACCGACCACTGTATGGGCTGGAGAGAAAGAAACAAATGACCTTTACTTTTTCTTATTTCTTTGGACGTTACGAGACAAGGGCTACGAAGGATGTTTGATAATTTGATTTTAATCAATTTGCAGTATTTCGAAGTTTGATAATCTTGATGTTGTATAATTATAAAATTATTTGTGCATCGAGAATATCACTGGACGAAGATGAAAGCAATAAAAAATTATAGCGAAAATCGAAACTATCACTTACTTGTATTCCGGTTGATATTGCGGCTGTTGCTGATAACTAGGCTTTGGTGTCTGCGGAAAGAGATTTTGATTGAAGCCTCTGAATCCTCCATATTGTCCCAAGGCAGAGCCAACAAGAGCGAGGACCAGTATCTGCGATTACGAAAGATATGATAAAGTTACAGTAAATCGAACGTAAACGAATGTGATTATAATATGTCGAAGATTTAATGAACATGTACACATTCTTCGAGAGAGAAAGAGAGAGAAAGAGAGAGAAAGAGAGAAAGGAAAAGAACATGCCAGTTTGAAGACACTCACTGTGTACTGCATGACGATGATGATTCTCCAAGGATCGTGATGCCGATTTGAAGAGTATCGAATCTGTGGCACAAACTACGAATACCGCTGGCATTTATATGTATGAAGACGCTCAAGATCTTCCCTTCTCTCTGCTCCTCTAGACCACATCGATGTCCATTCTCCTCTCCTCTCAAGCACGCAAGTTGTTCTAAGCGCCCTCGCATCACCGCCCCACCTCAACCCCACGTTCGAGGTCACACGGATCCCGGAGTTACTTGTACGTACATATGTTTTCAAAGCGTTAACGTATTGTTATTATTTATAAGCAAATCAATGTTACCACGTATTATCGCAATGAACCAATATGATTATTTCTAGGAAGTGAATACATAGTTTTATAAAAAATATAAATAAATAATATACTACTACGTGTACGACGATTCTAAATCGAAACAAAGGAAAAAGAAACAAAATTGAAGGATATAAATGAAAGTTTAACTATTTCGTAGTATTAGTAAAAAATGTGATGTCTTGTCAACTCGTAAACGCATTTATGAAAGCCTACAATCACCAACGATGATTTCATTCCTGATATATTCATAATTCGCTCTCTGCTTTTCGCCATCCAAAGGCGTAAACGCATTGTTCTTAGGTGAGACCACTCCCAGAGAGCATCACAAACTCTCGTATCTACCTGCATCTCTATAGGACCGCTGATCGTCTGCAAGTCGTAATATCTCTGACGTCTCGGCTTAAAGGTAGATCGTGCGATCTGTGAGCATAGTCAAACTAAAAAACGATAATCGCGAGTTATGTACTCTTTCACCTATGGTAATATGCTTACGTATGAACTCGATGAAACTAACTTTGCTCTGAGAGATTTTTGCATAACTATGATAAAATTAAAACAACTCGACGATGTTCTTCTCGTTTTCGATCGAGCATTATTAATCGAGCTTGCGAAATGCTTGTTGGTACGAGCAAGAGAGTCCCTGAAAATTATAAGAGAATATGCGAAGATAAAATAAATACAAATACCATGAACCGACGTTTAATAAAGCCAAATGTTCTAATTTCTAATCGAAATAAATAAAAATTTAACAAACGATATTAATTATATCGAAATTTTTAACAACGTTATCTGATATCGTTTATCGCTTTATCGAATATTTTGTTTCAAAGTATTCAAGTTCTCAACGGTATTACGCGTGCATAGATCATTATGACTCTATAAGAAATATTTCTCGCTCATTATTTTAATGAGATATGAAAAGTTATGAAATCGATCGTTCGATTCCAACGTGAGTCGTCCCAATTTGGATAGGAACGAGAAGAGGGATTGACGGATTCAATCGATGGAAGGAAACCAAAGAAGAAGGCGGTACGTAAGGCAATTTAAGTTGGGCATTGAACGGCTAGGCGCGGATCGGTTTGCATAATTCTCGAGTAGGATGCTCGCTTGGGAGGCCCCCGAAGGTATGCCTTCTATCCGCGTCTTGGTGAGTCTGAAAGCTCAGAGAGATGACGGGGCATACCTAAGTCAATGTGGTTAATAAAACCAGAAAGGTCAGACCCGGTTGAGATAATTCTCGAGACTCCGAGAGTATTCTGCGAGATCTAGAACCATCGTAGATGAGACAAAAGCCCGGGAGAGATCCTTACCGATCCCGACAAAGAGTCTTTGGAGTTGGAAGATTT
Source organism: Vespula pensylvanica (assembly GCF_014466175.1). Lineage (NCBI taxonomy): Eukaryota > Metazoa > Arthropoda > Insecta > Hymenoptera > Vespidae > Vespula > Vespula pensylvanica. Next base: position 14,472,406 of record NC_057686.1, read on the forward strand.
TCAATATCTCGGATAGGAACACCTCGTAAGTAAGATATAAGATTAATTCGAACACGCATACTTCGAAGTATCTTCTTGATCATTGCGAACATTACGCGAAACGCCTAAAGGTGATTCACGTAAATATACTGAATTCCAGATGAAACGAGTGTGTGGGACGTGTGTCTCGATATTCTCACGGTACGACTCGAGTATAAAATGGTGCATCTATAAATCAAGGATACTCCTGGAACTCTCGTGAAAGTATATAGATACGGAGTTATCGAATTTCTGGCGATAAGTTCTACGAGCTTGATAGAACACGATGTAATTTCTTGGATATATCATTGGCAAGATTCAAGATCACTGCCGACGCTCGATGATCTTGCTACTTCCTCTCTTTATCCTATTCATTGTCCACGAAGTTAAGGTGATCGTCTATCCTTCCTTTCCCTCTCTCTCTCTCTCTCTCTCTCTCTCTCTCACTCTCTCACTGCTTTATCTCTGATCCTACTCTTTCTTACTTGTAGGTGTTCTATCGAAACTAAACAACTCGTGACCCGGCAGTTGACTTTCCACCTAATGTAAAAGTAACGATTTCTATGACCGATCATCATCAGTATCATTATCATTATCATCATCATCATCTCAAAGGATCATTGCTATTCCACGATGCCTCGTTCCCGTAACTCGGCGAATAAATCGCTAAAAGTTATTGTGCAATCGTTATGGCATTTCTGGCCGACTCCTCTCTTTGTGCTCTGCCCTTCTTTTCTTTCCGGTCCGTGACGAAAGCGAAAGGAATTCATCTTAGAAGATCCACGCCCAGTGAGCCAAGCTGTCAGCAGTACTTCGATTCTTCTCTTTGCTTCTACGTGCGAGGATTCGAGCATCGTGATAATTGGAGCTTCAAAAGGTCACCTGTATCGACATATTGTGCATCTAAATGATTAATCGATGAATAATTCTACTTAACTCCTCCATTACCCTGCCAATTTGTCGTAAGTCAATGGATGTAAATCCGTCGATCCATCTTTCATAACTTTTTTTCTTCAATTTATTCAACGTCGTTCTTGTTTTATTAATTTCAGATAAAACTGACACGATCTTATCTTGACCATCAATCATTTTTGTGACGATTGATATAAATAATAAAAAAAGAAAGTAAAGAAAAGAAAAAAAAGCAGGCACAAAAAAGTATTAAAATCACGGAAAGGCGTTGCGATCGGTCAAGTTATTGTAATTTTCGTGACAGGATACGGCTCGCCCAGGTGTCCATCGATCTCCTTGACCGATATATCCCTCGTGCGCAAAGATCAAAACGCTTCACGATTGTATGCAAAATATCGATTTCGTCTATCGGCCGTTCTAACAATACCATCGAGCTGACAGCTCCTTCTGCTTCCTTTTCCATTGTGTCACAGAATGGAAAGCACTACGTGACATCCTGACCCCAATGTCAAAGGCGCGGTTTGACATCCCCGGTCAGTCAGTATACGTTTCGTGAGAGAGTGACTCGTGGTATGCACGTATGCACCCCTTACGTCACTCTTGCTAATTCCTTTTTAAATTTCGTTTTTTCCTTTTGCTAATTCCTTTAACGATTTCATTTATCTTTGAATATATAAGACCGACGTTAGTTATCTTACGTTTATAGAAATATATAAAATTAACAATAAGAATAAATATTTCTATTTTCTTTTTTAGCTTGTTAATATCTACAACAATTCATTTCTTTCATTCCTTTCTATTCGATAAAATATCAATCGATATGGAGTCTATTATAATTAAATATCCTTTCAATCATAATCTTAATTAATGCCGATCAATTTCTCATTCCCCACTTTGATTTCAATCAAGAAATGTTAAGAAATTCAAGGTTAAACATTCCATCGTATTGTTGAGATAAAGATCAGCATCGACAAAATAGGATCGCAAAACTCCGAGTAGAAATATCTCGATGGTACTTTCAAACTTTCACGGCTTTCGTGAATGCCTCTTAAGAGGTGCCAGAAACGAAGTTTCAAGCTGTTCACGGTGAAAATGTTAAATCCTAGGATGAGCCAGAGTCGTCCATTCGTATCTATGTATACGGTCGACCGTTCGGTCGGTCGGTCGGTTGGTTCGTTGGTTGGTTGGTTGGTCGTTGTGCAACGCAAAGAGGAGGCCGATGATTTGCTTTCACTGACTCACCTTTAAACGTGATATTACGATTACCATTAACATTAACACACGAGTGGCATTTCGAGTTGGTTTCCTAAAATTTAACGCCTCCGTAATAACAACGATTTAATTGATAGCTGGGTGAGACAGCTACTAGCAGGTTGCTCGTTTATTAATCGGTCAAACTTGAGTTCTTAGCTATAAATGATAGGTATAGAAGATAGAGCTCAATTTCAAATCGATTGCATGTATTTACCTTCGTCTAAAGACACAAGCGGTTACATTCTATTAAAAGAACAATAATAGCGCACGTTAATTCGACGTTTTATCGTCTAGATAAATCTGAAGCAGCTCTTCTCTAATCGTAAGTGGTCTCCACTTCGTATCGTATCCGGCATACTCTTTCTCTCTCTTTTTCTCTTTTATTTTCTCGCTATTTGGATTTCGTCAGCATCGATTATTTCATTGAAGAAAATTACATTAAACTTTTTCACGCTAGACCGATCACTTAAAGACAATTTCCTTTCTTTTTAACATCACGATGTGACGTTAAGATAACATTGTCCTTTATCTATCCATAGAAATCTTTGGTTCCACCAGATCATTTTCGAAATACTTCTCGATGTGACTTTGTCTCTAATCGAGATTTCCCACTTGACTTTTCACACGAAACGAACTGACGAGTAAGTATACATACTACGTATATAAAAATAAAGAGTGTAAGAGGGAAAGAAAGAAGAGAGAAAAAAAAGAGAGAAAGAGAAAGAGAGAGAAGAGCAAGAAGGAGCATAATTTAAAACTTTTAAATAAAGGCGAATCTCTTCGATCCTCCTCGTTCGATTTCTTCAATGTTCATCTTTATCTATGAACGTGGAGGATCGAATAAAAAGGACAGTTACATGTTTGAGATGTTATGGGCAGTTCCTTCTGGCTGTTATAGTTAGTGTCCTGGAAAGCTAGCTAGTTCGAAAAGTGATATATCCTTAAAGAAGAACAAGAAGAAGAAAAAAAAGAATTAGACGATCATCTTCGTTGTCGATCACGAACGAATCGTCCTGACATTCGTGATACTCGTAAAGAACGATAAGAATAATATGATGAAAAGAGAGAGAGAGAGAGAGAGAGAGAAAGAAAAAAAGAGAGAGATAGATAGAGAGAAAGAGAGAGAGAGAGAGAGAGAGGGAGAGGGAGAGAGAGAGGAAAAGAGAAAGACAAAGATAAAAGAGAGGTCGAAAAACGTAGAGTCGTGTCTAATATCTTCTGTAAGGCTCCTCCTCCTCTGGATGAGCCGCGTTGTAGCTGAGGGCTCGTTGGATGGCAGGTGGAATGGGCGGTGGTGTAGGTAGGTGAGCACCGCTCGCTTGGAAACCGTTCTCGTCTGCGATGTAAGTGACCAATATCGGTGTACCGTCTGGTGCCGTGTAACTATATTGACCTCTGACCTCCTCGATCTGAGCTGGACCAATGTTCTTTGGACGTCCTTGTTCCGCTACCGAGATTCCATTTTCGGTGTCATAGCTGAAACGAATTTTTGATTTTGATGGAGAATTTTTTGTTTTATAGTTATAATACATATATGTTCGATCGTGGTGGAAAAAGTTGGTTCTCAGGTTACGTCTAGTAATTCGAAACCGAGGTCTTTCGCTTTCCAGACGACTATTTTGGATTATTAAATTATTCTTGTCTTTTAGGTCAATTTACTTGCCAATGTCTATTTAAATTAGGAATCAAGATACTCGTCTCTATACGCACACACACACACACACATATATATATATATATGTATATAGATATGAACAGGATGTTAAGAATTGTTTAGCTTTGAGAATATGTACATTCTATTAATTATAAAAAAAATAGAATTCTATTACCAAGAACGATGATAATTGCTGGAAATATCATAATAAGAATTTCCTAGAAACGGAACTACTATTGACGATATGTCATATATACGACGATAAAAATCTAAAGGAAAATAGACGTGATTATGTAAAACGGAGAAAATAGGTTTCTTCCGGATGTCGATGATAATTTTATTAGAAGAATAGATCCGGATTTTTTGTGATGATTCTTATACGCAAAAAAAAGAAAATAAAACCGAGTTGACCTCGTGGTAAAAGAAAGGTGAAGTTGTGAAGGGGAAACAATTGAGAAAAGAAACGAAGGGCTTACGAAGGACGAAGATAGAAAGTTAAAGATAAAAAGAGAAAGAGAAACGTCGAGTTTCAGGAGCAAAAAGAGAGGTGTCGAGTAAATCCGTGAGGCGTCTCACACGCAGGTGTCATGGGAGGGGCTGAGAATAGTTAGGTACGATCTTACGAAGACACACGGACAGCCAGTGTGCCCGAGGATGGGACGGTGGACAGGTAGGTAGGTAGGTAGATAGGTAGGCAGATACGTAGGTAGGTAGGTCGATTGTAATTGTTCGATTGCGCAATCCGTTATTGCGAACTGCGCAAGCGATTAACATGGACGATTAACATCGAAGTCAATTAGCTATCTTTCTCGAGCGTGTGTATATACAACGGTTCGGTGGCTGTATCACAATGTTGCTTCTCGTGTTTTACTAGGATTCCTTCGTGATGAAGAGTTCGATCAGTTCTATCAGGAAATAAATCTGGTTAAGTGTATATAATGATGTTCAAGAGTTTGGAAATAAAGTGAGATAGAGAGACAGAGAGAAATAGACAGATAGAAAAAAGTTTCGTATTTTCTTTTGTACTCGAAATTTCGTAGTCCAATCGTTCTTATTCTTTCGAAGGCCATTCATTCGTCGTGCTCATCGGAGCCGAAAATCGTGGTTTGATCGGAAATAAAAATGGAGGCGAACGTGCTAATGAGCACGATTACATCTTCGACGCGTGACGAGGAGTTATAATACGCGCGAATTATGCCGGGTATATGTAGGTATATACGTAATTTCAAGAGGAAAGAGCAACCGAGATCCTTCGACCGTGTCGAGATCGCTCTCGAGGAAACGAAACAAACGGACGAACACCTCGGTGCCGTTTATCGATGGAAGGACGGTCTCACCTGTAGGAATAAGATCCGTCTGGTGCTGTGTCTTTGGATTGTCGCAATATGGCGATATGTCTGCCGTAGTACTCGGGGTTGTATGGATATCTGTTGTATTGTGCGTACGACATCACCGTTAGACAGAGTAACAGCACCTACAAACGTTCAAAATAAAAAGAATTTCAAAAGCGTATTAAAAAGAAAATTCTGACATTGTCACCATGGAAGTAAAAACGTGCACCATATTTCAAAGTAAATTTAATATGTAATTTAAGCTTCTTGAAATATCCGTCGTCGCTAAAGATTCCAATTGCAAATACTGATTTATTCGCGATATTTTTTTCTTTCTTAAATTCCATTATAAAGTCACCTTGGAACGCATCTATCGCGTTCACTTAATTAATTTCTTCGAATAAAACGCAGGACAAGCGTGAATAATCCGCGCGTTAGTCACGATCGAAAGGATGTTCCTCGGGAAAAGCAGGACACATGTGGGACGTTTGGAACGTTGAAAAAGTTTCGATCTCTATGGAGTCTCAGCGAGTTTATGAATAATAATAAGCATAACCGAGAACTGCGCCTCACCCGCGGTTTCTTCACTCGCGGTCATGCTGCGAATGAGTATGCGCGCGGCACGTGTCGCTACGGCGCGTCCTTTTGATATGCCAATTAGCCGCACATCCTACGATTTTAAACGATAGGTTTAAATAATGTTTTAACGAACTACCGAACCTTAGCGTTGTTATTATTAATTATCATACCAATAACAATGTTCTCTCGCGTTGATCTTTTGTTAACAAAGTTATGAAATAAAATAAGTCAATTAAAATTGATAATTTAACAATGACTTTGTAACAACGTCCATCAAATCCTTTCTAATAGAAGCATAATTAATATAAAACCAAGAAATTGTATTGATAAAAGCCAAAGTCAAGACGATAATCTCATTTCACTCACAAGGATCTTCATAGTGTCTTCTTAAATTCGTAAGAAATAACCGAATGCGCGAGATCAAAATGGCGTGTAGAATGACAAATTGGCCAAGTTGGATAGATGTAAATTACTCGATTTCACGTTCACCGAAACGACGAAGAAGAGGATTATGTGACACACACAGTGGTTCTAGGCACTGCCGAAGCTTACAGTGGCCAGGTTGGTCATGATGAGGTTTTATAGTCGCCGTCGCATTCTCCTTCTGGACTACCATCCGCCCCGCCACAACGACAACGATGCTTAACGAGAGGTTGAAGGGGAGAATTAATCTTCGAAGCCTTCGTGTAATTCGAAGCAGCCGGTTGCACTTAAAAGATGGCACATTCCCTCCCTCCCTTTCCCTTTCTTACTCGAGCTATTCCGTGGGCCGTATGCGCCCCTCCCGCGAATTCGAGAAGAAGATTCGCCTGACTTAACCTGACCTTTCGTGCCCGATACGATAATAATTATTACTTATACTCGAACTCCGTTCTTTGTATGCTCAGGATTTTTCGCGACGACTACTTTATTCTCATTTTTCTTTCTATTTATCTATCTATTTATCTATCTATAAATGTATGTATGTATATATATATATATATATATATATATATATATATATACACATATATATATCATTTATACGTTCGTATGCACATACATAAGTATATTGTGCATATATTGTACATTTATATGAGAGATAAAGACACATCGATAATATGAAGAAATTTTGCTATCTCGTAAGATTATTGATTGGTAAATTATTCTCTTAATATTACTCCTCTTAATATTACTTTCCAAATAATTTCATAATATAAACTATATCGAATCTCTCTCCGTTTAAATATAAACGTTTGTTCTTTACGTAACATTCATATTTGAAGAACACTTTAATTATCAGTCAGGTCTCAAGTATGTCGAGAGAAAAAATTGAAAATAAGAAAGTTTAATTGATATATAATCATCAATTTGATATCGTTGATCATATAATGTCGTTCTCACGCCAATCAGTTTTCCTTTTGTGTATCCGTCGAACTAACTGCATCTAATCGAATATGTCTGACAACAGTACGATAAATACGCAGGAGAATTCGATTTTGAATGTGACGAGCATCTCGTCAAACCGATCATTATCTCATACGCGTTGTAACGCATCTTGTAACACGTAGAGCAAGACGACCTCGCCATAAGATTCAGATCGTTGGATTTACTACGGATCATCGCAGGGCGTATTCCTTTCACTGTTTGTTACAACTTACTAAACAATTGACCTTACTGTATCCGGGAATACTTACAACATTTCTCAATCGTTTTCATCTTTTTATTAATGACAAGTATCGTTCAACTTCTTTACGTGAACGTGATAAATTAATTTGGTTCTCTAAATTTTGTGACGCACATTAAAAATGTCCTTTTACATTTCCATCAAAGTAGAGCATTTAATTTTCTCTTTTCTCTAAAGGTTTACTATTGTTAACATCTGTATTTCCGATAACTATAATGATAGTTCTAAAAATATATTTTATATAATCGTTATTATATTTTTTGAATATTCGAATACATAATTTACTAGTCATATATTTAATTGAATACTTTGTCGATAAAATAAAGTACTACCTACCGATACAACTGATAAACAAAGATTCTTTATTACGGACTAGGTATCGAAGAGTAAATAATATAGATTTTCTCCTTCCATAAGGTAAAGTTTAAATAACATATAATTTCAATAATTTTATATGAATATACTTCTATTAATTTCAAAAATTTTCTATAGTGGCGCCACTCGAAATTTGTGGCAAAAGGGAAGAAGTTCGTAGTTACACTACTGATTTTTATATACACGAAATGTTGAACACGTATCATTAAATGGTGCGTGTTAATTATATTTATTATTTTCTGTCTTTTTTGTGGAAATGTATATCAACGTCATATCTGGTACAGATCTTTGCAAGACGCATGCCACTATACAAAAAATATCAATATTAGAGACTGAAAAATGTTTGTTTATACTATCTATTCTAATCAATACGAATCCGTTTGTTAAATACACGTATAAGGAATACAGCTACCAAGCTTATAACCGATACGATTGGTCGAGCAATGTTTCTCTCTTGTATTTTAGTTCGTAATTTTTCCGTATATGTCGCTGAAGTCGCGCGCGCTTCGAGCGATAGGCGATAAGCAGTCTTAACTAGTCTTCGTTACCGGTGAATGGTATAGAGAACGTTTGTCGATTGTTCCAACAACAAATATTTAATTCGTGTCATAATCGTTAGAAGTTTGAACTCTTTCCATCCGTTATCCATACAGATATCGATGTGTACGATTTTCGTCTAATATTAATAATTATATATATTATTTATGTGGTAAATTGTGTTATTAACAATGAAGGTGAAGATTTTAACAAGAAATCCAGACGAATATTTGCGTGAAACCAAACGTGATATTCATAAGCGTACGTATAACATAACCTGTGAACATAACCTCTATAACAGTATACATAAGGCATGCGGTAAAAATTAATAAAAGAATATTTTAATTAGTTCCTAGGAATTATGATCCATCACTACATCCCTTTGAAGCAGCGAGAGAATATACAAGAGCCTTAAATGCGGTAAAATTGGATAGAATTTTTGCGAAGCCTTTCATAGGTAATTTGGAAGGCCATAAAGATGGTATATCAGCTATTTGTAAGCATCCTATGCATTTATCGGTTCTTCTTAGCGGTGCTTTCGATGGAGAACTGAAAGTTTGGAATTTATCTAATAGAACATCCGAAAGATCTTTCTTAGCTCATGATGGTATACTTCGTGGTATTACATTTGTCCCTAGTGGACAGCATTTCTTAACTATAGGCGATGATAAAACCATAAAAACATGGAAAGCTGAAAAGCCATCGTTTGGTGAAGAAGAAGAACCTGTTAATACTATTATTAGCAAAGTAAAGAACTATAATTTATTTCAATTATAGTTATTTATTATAGCAATTGTTATAATAATGAAATAAATTACAGTCTCAGTTAATTGGTATATCGCACCATCGAAAAGATCCAATTTTTGCGACTTGTGGAGATACATGTCAACTTTGGGAAGAGACAAGGAATGAACCGATACGTACTTTTAAATGGGGCGTAGATAGTTTACACGATGTTAAATATAATCCCGTAGAAACGAATTTGTTAGGTGAGGCGATGGTAGTATATATTTGTAAAAAAAATATTGGAACATACATCAATGATATTACCGAATTATTTTTTAGCTGCTTGTTCTAGTGATCGTAGTATTATTTTATACGATGCTAGAGAAACAGGTCCATTACGAAAAATTGTAATGAGATTACAAACTAACAAACTTTCTTGGAATCCTATGGAAGCTGTTACTTTCACGTGTGCTAATGAGGATTATAAGTAAGTCTCGAATGAAATTCAAAAACTATTGAGGAAATTTGAAATGCTTTATATCTTTATGGTGATATTTTGTTTTAATTTTTTTATAGCTTGTATACTTATGATATACGTACATTAAAGACACCAGTAAACGTACATATGGATCATGTAGGCGCTGTAATAGACATAGACTATTCTCCTACTGGTAAAGAATTTGTTTCTGGTAGTTACGACAAATCTATTCGTATTTACGAAGTTAATAAAGGACATTCTCGAGAAGTTTATCACACGAAACGGATGCAAAGGCTCACCAACGTGGCTTGGTCTCTTGACAATAAGTATATAATTAGTGGTAGCGATGAAATGAATCTTCGTGTATGGAAAGCTAGAGCGTCGGAAAAATTGGGTGTGGTATGTAATGATTTCGTATCATGATTCTTTTTTTTTTCTATAAAATCTCTCGGTATGTATAATTTATATTTTTAAACGATAGCTTAAACCCAGGGAAAGAACATCTTTGAATTATTGTAACGCATTGAAAGAAAAATTCGCGGCTCATCCACAAGTACGTCGTATCGCTAGGCATAGACAAGTGCCAAAACATATTTATAATGCCCAAGCTGAGATACGAACGATTCGTGAAAAGAGTAAAAGAAAGTACGTGTTATTAGAGAATTTTAAAATGATATTATTTATATATTTATTATTGATTGAATGCGACGATATTTTATTTTTTTGGTGCATTATAGGGAAGCTAATAGACGTGCTCATTCAAAGCAAGGAGCAGTACCATTTGTATCGGAAAGGGAAAAGCATGTTGTACGTCAGGATGAATAAGGTATATGATTATTTTGTGCTACGATTTGTAGAGTACATACAGATATACACATAAATGATTCTACCTTTGATTCCATTTTTATAAATAAATGATAATAACGATTGTTATAGGAAATATACTCAAACTGTCTTGAAAAAGAGTAAATAACCTTTTCTATTGTTTCCAGGAGATAAATATTTTTTTTACTTCATTATTTATTGCAATAAATAATTTTATTGAAATTATACAACGCATTGCTATAATGATTCGTAAACCATTACAAATCTCAAGCATCGATTAATGTCTTGCTTAGTGTAGCTTACAGCGGTTTAATGATTTTCGTCGATCGTTCGTGCGATTCTTTCGCGATTATTTATATGTTGTTGATCAATTTGGCGATACGTAGGTCGTATATATTTTCGTTCGTTGGAACTTACTTTCTTAATAAATGAAAAAGAATTTTGAAGAACAAATAATACGGAAATATTATAGGTATGTTCCGCTCGTTTACGTGTCAGGTCTCTTCGTTAGTATATTAATTCTGCGCTTAAATTAATAGTTTCGAATTGTTTGTTCGTTCGAACGATTGGATCAACAAGTTACAAGTACTATTAAGTAATTCGAATGAGATTATTTGCTTTTATTCAACCATAGTTTCGATAATGTATATAACGAACGTTTTTATTACAGACAATTACCTCATACGCCCATACTATATCCGCTCTTACAATTATTATAATTATCGTTTCGGTACTCGTTGATGATCGATAAAAATGGAATTTATGTATTTCCTTTTCTGGCGTACAAAAGATGGCACGCAATTTTGCTTAATTTTTTGTAGTCCTCTGTCTTTATTTTTTTTTCTTTTTTTATCGGTCGATATACACACGTGCGCAATCATATATTTATAACACTAGCTACGCTCACAACTTCTGTACAAGACTAGGTTAGTCGAGCGATTAAAGTAGCACTATAATTGTGTCCTTTGACTCTAAATGTTCCTTTTTTTTTATTCTTTTTTTTTTATTTATTTAAATTACTTTGCTTTTCCAACTACTTCACGACTACTCCATTCTCGTTTCCTCGTTGCTCTCACTTTTACTCTCGTAATTAAATTATAAGATGTTTTGCGTAACATTAATTATCATCTATATACATATAAACACATTTACATTAATTTGATAACGTACTATCGAGCCGCACGAACATCAATATGGCATGAATACCGAGCCACTTTCAGATCAATATCGAACTATTCGTTCATATAATTTCTTCTTTTCCATCCTTTTTATTTATTTATTTATTTATTTATTTATTTATTTATTTATTTTTTATATTAAGGGAACACTCGAGTATGTTATCAAGTTACACACATCCATACATTATTATTAACATATTAAAGTTATTTCAGTAGTTCGATAATCTTTCACCTTCGTTTTCTCGCGAAGCGTACATCGTGTAGCTTAACTTTGATCGATATTCGAAATTTACTTTTTGATTATAATGTTTGTTTGATCGTTGAGCCTGCTTCGATAGAAAAGAAATTCAAAAAAAGAAAAAATATATATATATATATAAATAATCGATTTCGACGTTCGAATAAAACATTAAATTTGAATCAAAATCGAAAGGGAATGAAATTAACGAGAATAGCTTTGATCGGCACCGTAAATTTCAATGTCATCACGTTAAGAAAAAATGTTTTTGAAGTTTCAACAATCGAGATAGACTCTACGACAATTGGTTTTAAAGGGCAGATCAGCAACGTGTTGTTCTCTCTCATTGCATCGATTGACTTTTGATTTGCACTTTTCTGTGCTATTCGCTAAAATTATTTATAGTCTTATAGATTTTATCACTATCGATGAACTCCGAACGCGATCGTAATCGTAAAGAATTTTGTCAATTACGTTTCAAATCACGTTCGATGTCATCTACCTTCATAATGCTAACCTACTTTCATTGCGATATCACGTCCAATATTTTTTCATGATTTATCGTCTTCACAGTAAACACAATTTATCATTCGTCGTGATCCCGATTAAATCGTGTAGGTTTTTCTGTACACAGACTTGTGTGAGTCTTTTCTCTTAATAAACCCGGCTCGTTGATAGGTCGACTCACAATGTCTATTCTTCGACGTTATTATGAACGTATGAAACATGTTTACGTAATGCATGTTTCTCTCTTCCTAGACGTTCAGATCGGCCATCATTTTGCGAAAATCCGCGAGCGTGTTGTAATCCGGATCCGAGTCGATGTCCGCGAAATCCTTGTTCGAGTCGCTCTTCACGAAGCTGGGATTGTATCGGCTTAACGACAGTGGACACGGCAACAGCTCTGGCATTACGGAATGGTGGGTTATCAGGGCTGTCAGCGTTGTGAATTCTTTCGTAAAGCCCTGCAACAGACACGAAACGATGCTTTGTCTTTTACCCTTTAATACATTCACGGTGCATCGTTGCACTCGTATGGAAGCCGACCGATAAGGCTACGTTCGTGTTTGTAAGTACATATGTATGTACGTGCCAATGTAAGAGTTGATGAGAATGAAGTGGTCTGTCATTTTAATTTTCTTTCGTTTTCTATACAAGTAGGACACATTCAAATTTTATTGAAATTTATTTCAATTCGAAGTTATTATATCCAATTCGATTTGATTAATTGTCGTATATATCGTTGTCGATTTTTATTTATTTATTTTTTTATTTGCTTTTCTCTCTCTTTTTTTTTTTGCATTCTCATAAACTCTTTGGTTTAATAAAGTGTTACGTTAAAGCGAGATATCTCATCTCTCTCTCCCTCGCTGTTTCTCTTTCTCTGTTTGTACAAGAAAGTCGTGAGAGAATTTACCTTATTTGCCTTACAGACTGGAGGGTAGTTAATCGTTATCGCGGGATACAACGTGCACATATACCTTTCGCGTGTGTCAAAATTATTAGGAGAAAGGAATACATTCGGTTCTCGCGACGTGTTTCTACGAGAATGCAATTTCACGGAGAAAGAGAAGGGAGAGAGTTTTGATTTCCCCGCGGTACATCCAACAAAACTCATTCATACTGGTTTCGGGGATTATCAAAGTCCGCAGACCCATTTAATTTATCCCTACAAGGGAAGTTCGGCCATTTAAATAGTGATATTCGAGCGAGAAAATGTGCAAGAGAGAACCTGGATGGTTTGTGTTCTTCCATGGCATCGTCATTACGATATTTGCGAAACTGAAAGCATTACCTAATGCACGTTACTAACTTGTAAATAATTACGGTTATTCGTTTACTCGAAAATAACTATTCTGAAAATCGTTTCTAATTCTAAATAAATACCTATACATATTCTACTTACGTGTATATATATACAAAGCTCGAAATTGCATTGGATTTAATTAAATAATTTTACCGTGCTTTTATGCGCTTTTAATTCGCCTACAAATGTTCGCTAACAAACCTGCAAATGTACAATTGTTTCTTTTTCAACAATTATTTAGGTCGGTTAAGCGTTATTATTTCAACTTTGTATATTCGAAAAGAGAAAAGGAGCTTTGAAAAGGAAAACAAAAAAAATATCCAGTGAATTTTTTTTTTGGGTGTCATCTTGTTTACGAATTCACAGGACATTTCTATGAATTCGCGTGGATGAGTAATTCAACGTGCTTCGCTTTGTATTCTATACCAGCGAAAAGATGATGACTACTCGTGTTCTAAACGAACACAAGAATACCTAGAATGTTTTTTTATAAATTATATAGGTCAAAGTCGTGTATATTCTCTTTTAGGAATGTAAATGCGTCGACATTCAAAGAAATATATATGTCTCTTCTCCACCTGTGTATTATATTATGTGTATATATATATATATATATATATATATATATATATATGTACAACTGTATGTGCAAGTGCGTCATCAGGGAATTCTATGTATAAAATGGAGCTTCGTTATCATTCTCTTTCTCTCTCTCTCTCTCTCTCTCTCTCTCTCTCTCCTTTCTCTTTTCACAATCGTACTCGTCGTACTTTTTTGTTTATATATGTAGTCACGTGAATGTAAATTTACGTTAATGAACGACTTTCGTTCATGGTAAATGTCCTTGGGGAAAAATCGATAAAAACAAACTATCCGCATGTCGAAAAGAAATTGTGTTATTGCGAGTTTCAAGGTTTTCTCTTTTCTCTCTCTCTCTCTCTCTCTCTCTCTCTCTCTCTCTCTCTCTCTTTCTTTTACTCACTCTCTTCCTCCCTCTTTCTTTCTTTCTTTTTCGAAGAGAAATAATGAACGTGAGGACTCGGGAATGTTATGAAGGTATAAACCTTGAAGACTCGTTTAACGAAACGGCCTTTAGACGGCGATAATGGATAAGGGATCCTAAAATAGTAATGCGTCGAATGGTTAGGTAAAGAAAGCAAAGAAAGGAAGAATAGAAAGAAGAAAAAAGAAAAATTTAAAAAGCAAAAGGACTAGAAAGAGAGAGAAAGAGAGAGAGAGAGAGAGAGAGAGAGAGAGAGAAAGAAAGGGAGATTTACCTTAATTTTGTAGCCTTTGTTAGTTCGCATTATGAGATAATGGGCGATTCCGCTCGGTTGAAATTCACGCGGCACTCGGAGCGAAAGGGCGTAACATCCGGGTTTACTGGTGCTCTCTCGTACCATGAAGGCTCCTTCCGGCTCCTGACTCAACACTTCCAACGTTATTTCCCTGAAATCATAAATGGCCGGACCACCATGCACGGGGTATTAGCTGCTGTTTCAGTGAAAATGTAAATTTGTAATACAGAAGTAACTGCCAGGATGATCGTAAATTTATTCGATATCGTTTAATACAAAAAATCTTATCGAGACGATTAATCGATGTTATTTTTTTAATCGATATATTTCACGAGTAATTTTATTTAAATATGTAGAGATACGTATGTATGATTAAAAAGAAGACGACAAAAAAATTACAAGTAATCGTAAATAATGACTTTATTGATTGCCTTAGCGATAGATTATTTTAAAATGCTTACCTTGGTATGCCAGCTTGGAACCAAGGTGCTTTGCGTAGCTCGGCTTCTTCGCTGCGATTATTCAAACTGTCCGTTCTTTCCGGCAAAGGCGGGGGTGTCGGTGTCGATCCATGAGTGCTCCCATCTGCTGGTACCGAACTACTTGAAGTACTAATTTGCGATCTTCTTTTCGATTTAAATTCCGTTTCCGTTCCCGAACTCGGCGAATTGTGTCCTATCCTGTAAGTAAAGTCCTTTTATTATTTAATCTCTTAGCCATTGGTAATCGTTTCTTATTATTATTCAGATATTATTTTTAACTTCAAATATTTTAGCAGCAATATAAAATAAGATGATAAATAATAAGGAAGGAAAAGAGTAAAAAGAGAAATTGTAGAACCGGCGAACCTGTTATTTTCGATATTAAAGTTTTTGGCAGTGATGGAAGCATTGATGGTGTTATCGATGGTCTCGGAAGGTTGTATCTTGTTGTAAGACGGTCTCGTGCCTTCAGAGTCGATAATCGCTTCGTTGATATAGCCACCGGAATGTGGTCTGTTTGAGGGGCTTGTTGGTGTGCTGCTGCCGCTTACGAGGGGACAGCTGTCGTCTTCACCATTTAATCCGAGAACGTCGCGGCCACCGGTTAGGCCCATCGCCAGACGCTTTATCAGCGGTGGCTTGTCCGTCAGTCTCTTATACGAGTTCAGCTCCGTTGGCGAGTTGCTCTCATCGCTACTCGGCGTACTTTGCTGCGAAATACTTTTCGGCTCATCCTCGTTCGTTATTGGACCGAGGACGTTCGTAAAATTATGCGACGGCCGTAGACCCGGGATGGAATTTGGTGTCTGTTAAACAAACCATTTTATCTCACGTTTATTTTTTCTTCACATTTTTTGTTTCTGAAAGCGAATATCATTTCTCAATATCCTTGCTATTGCAATCAAATTAAAGGATGAAATATACAACTCGTAAAACATATAGCTACATATTATGCGTAAATTGTTTTATCATAATGTCATTAAAAATCAATATCTAACGACGAGTAAGTAAATAAAAAATTTGCAAATTTATTTGGAAGTTAGCAATATTGTTGGAACGAAGTGTTTTTAAAAGTCAACGTTAAAACATTTCTTTGATTTTTTATTAAGATAAGTATTCACTTTGTGAATTCATTCCATATGTAACGTGTTTTTTTTTTCTTTCGGAACGGCGAACAGTTTCCAGCCGTTATGGAAACGTCCAAGTATCAGCCGATAGTCGTGTTCGGGGAAATCGTGACAGTGATACCCTTTGTTAGAAAGGAAATAGAGTACGCGCTCCCACCTTTACGCTGGCGAGTCGCAGCGTGGGCGAGCCGGCGCTGCCGAGCTGTACGTTCATGTCCGCTGCGGACGAACCGCTTCCACTTCTGGACGTGGGCGACGTCCGACTTTTCAGCCACGAATTCGAGGACGAATTCCTGCAGCCGCCTCCGCTCCCGGCGATCGAGCTGTCGCCGGACAAAGATTTGTTCTGTTGGCGAAAAAATTCTCATGTTAAAGAGAGAGAGAAAGAGAGAGAGAGAGAGAGAGAGAGAGAGAGAGAGAGAGAGAGAGAGAGAGAGAGAGAGAGAGAGAGAGAATTCTTCATTTTCAGACCGATCGTTCATTTCTCTTTATCGTCGATGACGATTTATAAAAGTACAAATGAAATAGCACGTTACCAAACGTCGATTTAATCGACTTCGACAAAGGTAGAAACTTTCTAGAGATCATTATTATAAAAGATTAAAGAATGTATTCAAAATGAGAATCGTTGTTTTTAAATAATTTGATCTTAATCAAGTTGACTTTTAATTGCATGATTGTTTACAAAATCGATAATTCGCTTTAATTTTATATTTCAATTTCTCAATAATAACTGTGATTCTCATTCAGTGACGTTTTAGTTACATTTGTTTTTTCGAAGGAATTCTCGTGTGAATGAGCTAAATCGAGTTTGAGAAAGTACGATGGGAGAGTATAAAAGAATGGAACGGGAAAGTACGATTTTACAGTGCTTCGCGAGGAAATCAAGTCGGTGGTATGAATAATGAAAGACGAGAGGAAATTTACGTGTCTCTGGGAAAACACAAAAGTCCTTCATGAAGAAAGAAAAAGGGGAGAAAAAGAGTCGATACATTTTTCAATGGCTGGACGCGAGGAATACAATCGTCGGTGTTCCGTCGTTGTCGTTGTCTGGGAAATTTACTTGCCAATCGCGAATTCGGGAAAATCTCGAAGGTAGATCAGAGAGAAGTCTTGACGTCTGTGGACTCAATGTGTATTTGTAAAACGAATACTTGATTATTCGAGGATCGTTTCAGAATTTGACGATTCCGAGTAAGATCTCCCGGAGAGAAGAACCGGATAGCCTGCGAGGAATGAACTGACCGTTTACTCGGAAATACGACGCCGCCGTGGGACTTGGCTCGAATTTATAATTAACGCGGCGGCCTGTAAATGGGACACCTACTGGAGTCAGCAGTGCTTTCGTGTGTGTAAGAGAGAGAGAGAGAGAGAGAGAGAGAGAGAGAGAGAGAGAGAGAAATATAGTCAAGTACGCATCGATCTTTATGAATAGACTCTTCTCTTATTAATACCTGAATAGATATTTTTTTTTCTTTCTTTAAATGCACGTGCTTCTGTTTATTCATTACATTGACCCTTGCATTTACATGTATATATACATGTAAGTACATGTAATATGTAGGTAGTTTATTGACACGATTGCCTGTTTATATGCATAAATAAATATAACGTTCTATGTTAATTTAATATCGAATAAAGAGTTATCGTTGATAAATTATTTAGCGAAGGAAAGAAGCAAAAGGAAAAGTTTCGATTTGTCTTTCCTAATTTCGAGTTAAGAAAGGGGATGAGGAAAGTCGAAGGGAAAGAAAATAAAAGGATTAAATAACCCACCCAGGAGGTTCGATGTTCCTGTTTGTCCTTGCGATAGTGTGGTGAGGATTGCGGCGAGATTACATCCTGAAGGATCGGTTGGCGCTGGAGCTGCGCCACGTACGCCATACGAAAAGCATTGCCGACTATGGTGTTCAATTCTTCCGCCTGCGAACAGAGAGGAAGAAATAAAAATGAGTTGATGTTTTGTCTAAGATTCGGTTATATATCAAACGTATCATAATACGATAAAAGACATATTTTATTGTTTCAGTTATGTTTTAAATATGGTAAAGGAGTACAGTGTTGTAATATATACATATAAGTATCTATATAAAGTATGCTAATTATTTCAATTGCTAAAAGAAATATCTTGATCAAATATTAATCGTATGAATTACGACGTGTTTCGCTCTCAATTTCAATTCGGAAAGTATTACTAAATGACCAATTTCCGATCTTGAGAAATACACTTAAATCAAAAATATTTATACCCTTTTAAAAAATATAAGAATATAATTTCTATTTAAAAAGTAAGTTTCTTGAAGTAAAAAAAGAAGATTTTTACAGAATGCAATTAAAGAGTAAAAAGAAAAAAAAATACAATTTCGAGAAAAACGAAAAGAGAATTGGACAGTAACAAGGTAAAGTCGATTTTTTTAAAAAATTTAATTTTTCATTGTATTTTTTGTTGCGATTCATTGATGAGCAGTCTACCTAAAGTAAATATCGATCGAGTTCGTCGCCGCAAAGACGACCGCTTAATTCGTATCGGCGACTCGATGGTTAGCACGGTTTGGTCCTCCGATCGGCCCACATCCGGTCGACGGACTAATCGATGCCGCGGCAGAGAATTTCAATTAATTAAGCGACCCTCTCGTACGACCCACCGCGCTCTTGCTCAGCGTCAAAGGCCAGACGCGAACTCCGAACGATGCGATTCGATGGTTAGATCGAATTGGAAAGGGAAACTTTGTACTTCCTATCTCTTCGGGTCGAGCAAATCGGTCATTTAATTTTCGAACAGATCAGAGTCACCGCTCTTGAGTACTTACTTTCCTCGAGTTCTTCTCGCGAGCTTTCATGACTACTGATTTTATACGTGATATCGTTACTATATTGATTATTTTATACTAATTGAAAATATTTTATTATACCATATATTGTCGCACAAATATTTATTTAATACTTTTGGCGTAAAATCTATTAATCCTTTTTAATATCTGTTTTCTACCATTTCTTCTATCATTTTTAAATCATACCTTAATTACATTTATATAATTATACGTCAGAAACGTCGGTTGACTCGTAATTTTATAAATTTCTAAACAAAATTAAGTATCACTCGTAAAAAACATTAATTCGATATTCGATTTGTTAATCATTGTATTCTGATCATTGTATACTCCACTATTATACGATCCGAAGTTTCGAAGACACTCGAATAAGTTGAAACTCGTTGAGTCTATCTTATTACTTTTTCTCTCGTCTGGATTCTCGACGAATACTCGGATACTTCGGAATGTGAAAACTCCAAGAGACTATTTCACGGAAAGAAAAGAAAGAGAAAAAGGAGTATAAAAAGGGACCAATTGGTGATAGGGGAAAGGGAAGGCGTTAACGGAAGATAATCGATAACGGAAAATAAACCGCAGCGAACATACTTTACGTGTGGGTAGAACAGCTTGAGAAGAGAGTTAAAGGAAGAAAAACGAAGACTGTCAGGAAACGGTGGAAAGTAAAGAGAAAAGCATGTAAGAGGGTGAAGGTGAGAGTGTATGCGAGCGAGAAAGACAGAGAAAGAGGGAGAGAATCCTACCACTTCCGATAGTATCCGGTACTATAGTTGACTCTCCTACCAGCCGGATATTCGAAATGGAGAAACGAACGTGAACGCATAACTGGTAGCTTCTCTCTCTCTCTCTCTCTCTCTCTCTCTCTCTCTCTCTCTCTCTCTCGTTTTCTCTTCATGTCTCTTTCTATCTAGGAATGCGGTGTATTTGATATTAGCGTTCCGGCCGACGACGCAAAGGGAAATCAGAAGGCATAACTAGTCGACAAGAATTTTTTAAATTTGAATCTTCTTCGTTTATTCTGATGCAGTGAACTAAATTTGGAAAGAGTCGTATATATGTTTAGTACAATTAGACAATTCGAAAGTCTTTCATTCTGTTGTCGCATTTTCTTTTTTTTTCTTCT